>NC_057419.1:89711800-89716534 GCF_019320065.1 Cervus canadensis
TTTTTTTTTTTTTTTTTTTTTTTTTGCAAGGGGAGGAGGGCA
This sequence comes from Cervus canadensis, assembly GCF_019320065.1. Lineage (NCBI taxonomy): Eukaryota > Metazoa > Chordata > Mammalia > Artiodactyla > Cervidae > Cervus > Cervus canadensis. The sequence continues at coordinate 89,711,843 of NC_057419.1, forward strand.
TCGATGCATGGAAGTGGGCAGCCCTGTGTGGACAGTTAAAGGCTGAGTGGAACAAGGTAAGTATCTGAACAGGGGGGCATCCCATTGCAGAGTATCAAAGCCCAAGCAGAATAAGGAGGGTATGTTTATTTATTTATTTTTTTCATTTATTTTTATTAGTTGGAGGCTAATTACTTTACAATATTGTAGTGGTTTTTGTCATACATTGACATGAATCAGCCATGGATTTACATGTGTCCCCCATCCCGATCCCCCCTCCTGCCTCCCTCCCCATCCCATCCCTCTGGGTCGTCCCAGTGCACCAGCCCTGAGCACTTGTGAGACATCACTTTTATTCTGTAATTCTTTGTTCATGGTTTCCATTAACTCTTTGAACATATTTAAGACTATTGATTTAAAGACTTTGTCTAGTAAGTTCAATGTCTTAGTGTCCCAGGTACAGTTCTATTATCTGCTTTAAAAAATACTTATTTTAATTGGAGGGTAATTGCTTTGCAATATTGTGGTAGTGTTTGGCATACATTGACATGTATCAGCCATGGGTGCACATGTGCCCCCCATCCTGAACCCCCCTCCCACCTCCTTCCCCATCACATCCATCTGGGTTGTCCCAGAGCACCAACTTTATTACTTGCTTTTAAAATCTGTGTATGCACCATACTTACCCGTTTCTTTGCATGCCTCATAACATTTTGTTGGAAACTAGGCATTTAAAAATATATAATGTGGTAACTCTGGGAATTTCACCCCCACACCATAATTTTTGTTGTTTTTATTTGTTGTTGGTGGTGGTCAGTTAGTTTAATTTCTTTTTAAATTAATTATCCAAAATCAGCATTCTTTGTCATATTAACATGTTTCTTTGGCAGAGACTTCTTTGTCAAGGGACTCTGGATGTGTTTTGGGGCATGCTTCTTCTTGCATAGAACATCAATGTCAGAGAGAATAGGACCTTTCCATGTCTTTCCACACATAATCTTGTGCATGCACATGACTTTCTAGATTCGTAGACATATTAGTGACTTATTAAAGCCCCCAGTAATGCTTCATTTCCAGTTTTTCTTTTCTTAGGCTTTTTTTTTGAAGGGTCATACTTTTGTTACCTCCAACTTAATATATTGCTACTTCAGGCAGCTGTAATATTCAATTAATTGCTGCTGATTATTTTTGACAAACACAGAGTGAGCTCTGAGTCTGAGCATGTAGAGATAAGCCTTGATGATGAAGCTCTTCAGGCAGTCCCCAGACAGGTCATATTAAGAAAATTATTAAAGGGATAGGGCTTTTAGGAGCTCCAAACCAACTTTCCCCCCTCCAGTATCTGTTAGGCTGTGAGTTTCCATAAGTTTGGTCATTGTGAGGCTGTCAGTTTTCAAGGTTACTTCAGAGCTGAAGAACATGGGAACTGAGCAGGTTGAAATAACATAAAATTCACATTCAGCAACTTTTCTTGACTAAATATTCAGATTTTTGCAAAATTTTAGTTAATTTCTATTGTTCTGAGTAAGTTGACATTTTTGCCAGTGTTCAGGTGTTTTTGCATATTTCCAGGAATTTTTTCCTCACCATCACAAAATTGTTTCTTCAGGAAGGGCACCTCCTGTTTCTAGAATTCAGATAAAGTTTTTAAGGTGTCATGGTGGCAAAAAAATTACAGGCTTTGAAATCAGACATGCAGTAGGTTGAATTCTAGCTCAATTACCTGCTTACTGTGTGATCTTAGGCAAGTGACTTATCCTCCTGGCATCTCATTTTTCTTGTTTATTCAATGAGGATGATAATATCTACGTCATAGGATTGTTGCAAGAATTAAATGAAACAATGGTTATTAATCTGGTACTTAGAAGATATTAAGTGCATGTGACATTTGTCACTTGCCTTTCTGCTTAACTGCAAACCCAGTAATTCCAATCCCAGTAAACTGATATACATCACATTGGAGTTGCCTAATTCATTTGATACAAAAGTTGTAATAATGGTAATAGGATGTTTAACCAGTGGATACCACCCCGTTAGCTGTTTGTTATCTTTTACTTTCAAACTCAATTTCAAAGTGGCTTTAGGACTTAGTCGTTACCTTATCAATGCAAAACTCCATTTTCATATGTGCCCCCAGCTTTGGGTTTGCTTTACTAACAGTGATACTACATTGTTGACTTATTTTCAGCCTCTATTTATAACCATGCCCCATAGATCTTTTTTAGCCCCACTGACACATAGTCAGTTATTTCTCTTATTTAGCATTTATTTATTGTTAGATTTATATAGTGCTTTCTCCCCTGAAAGCTTAAGGCCCATCAAATATTACACATCTAAAGTAAAATTGAAAATGGGGAAAGTAGGAAAGCAAATAGGAATAGAAAACCTGAGGGATAATGGATGATTAGGAGAAAGGGAAGAAGGCTGTTCTGAGCAGTTCATTTTTCTTCTTTTGGTATGCCACTCTGAGAACTTATCCATAGTGAGTTTTTTTTTTCCCCAAGTCTCTGATCCAGTATCAAGATGCTTGAAGTCATTTCTAGTTCAAAAGAGATAGGTATATTTTATGTGTACAGATTTGGGTGAACAGAAAGCACAACTCTTTCTGTTGTGTATTCTCTTCTATTGCACAGATCATAGATTTAAATGGTAAATACCATTAGCCTCAGAATCAATTTCTTTCTTGAGAGGGTGACAAGCTAATGAAGTGTGAACTGTTAGTAGATAAATTGTATCTTGCATGGACAAGTTTGTTGTATTCCATGTTTGATGACAGACAGTACTAAAAGAAAGAAAGTACTTCATGGACTGTGAGTCATTAAGAGCATCAAACTGATGTAAGGTACAGTGAATTAAGACTATTACTGGGGATGAAGTTGTAAGGAAGAGTAATAATAGTGTCCCTGCTTGTTATCCCTCAAACTTTGGCATACCACAGTATACACTTCCAGTTTACAAATATAAATCCAAATGGGTTTGGTGTTTAGAGTACAGATCTGGTATTATGAGGGTATTGAGGAGCATACATGAGCAAATATTGGCCTACAACCTGTCACATTGCTTGCTGAGAAATGACCATTTGAGATCACTTACAAGACATTGTTTAATATCATTGTTTATACACACACACACACACACACACACACACACACACACACTGTCCCCCTAGTGAATGTGTGTGGTTTACATGATCAGAATTTATTATGCATTTTTGTTATTTTGATTACCATTAATATTTATCCCAGAAGGGCTAAAATCAACTCAGATAACTCACTGGCTTGTTAGCAGATTAGTAGAAGAAACATTTGAAATTAATTTTTCCTGTCTCCTGTTACTATGAATGAGGCAAAGTTGACTTTGACTCTTTTCATGATTTGCAGTAGATTGGGTCTGAAGGGTTTGCCAATTATTTCATTAAACTTCAACAGGGGTGACACTCTTTTTGTGAACTTCACTTAAAAGTGATGTGTCAGGAGATTGCTCAGAAAACATAGATGAAATTCATTTTCAAAAAACTAAACAGATTATCCACAAGGATTCTGCTGTGGCAAAAGCCCTGGATAAGGATCTTTATCTGAATGGTCTTAGAGCCAGGCCAATTTTTCTACAGCATCCTATTCCTTCAGGAAATTCACTGGGGTTCTTAGAGTTTTGTTACAGTCCCAAAGGGCACCCTGCTCCAAAATAATCATGGTGGCTTTAATTATGTTTGAAAGGCTTGGCTGTTTTCCTGAAATTTAGTTTTGATTCTTTTTCCCCAAGTAAGTTGAACCATGTCTTGCATAATAGTTTAATATTATTGTGAAATGTCAACAACATTTAACATAGTAGCCTTATAAAATATTTTGGTTAAGCCAAAAAAGTTTATTCCTTCACTTCTTCAAACAACATGCAACTAAATAGCTACACTTTGAGAAATACAGGATACAGGGTGCCTGGTACAGGTTAAAACCTGATTGTTTTTATATTTGTGATGAGTAACTATTTTATATTGATGAATTCGTGCTGTCACATATATTTCAAAATTACATTAATGTGGTCTCAATTCTAATGAAAAATAAAATTAGTGAGTGCTAGTGAGTTTCATTAGTAAACTATACATGTATCAGTTCAGTTCAGTTCAGTCGCTCAGTCGTGTCCAACTCTTTGTGGGCCCCATGAATCGCAGAACGCTAGGCCTCCCTGTCCATCACCAGCTCCCGAAGTTTACTCAAACTCATGCCCCTCAAGTCGGTGATGCCATCCAGCCATCTCATCCTCTGTCGTCCCCTTCTCCTCCTGCCCCAATCCCTCCCAGCATCAGGGTCTTTTCCAATGAGTCAACTCTTCATATGAGGTGGCCAAAGTACTGGAGTTTCAGCTTCAGCATCAGTCCTTCCAATGAATACCCAGAACTGATCTCCTTTAGGATGGACTGGTTGGATCTCCTTGCAGTCCAAGTGACTCTCAACAGTCTTCTCCAAAACCACAGGTCAAAAGCATCAATTTTTCGGCACTCAGCTTTCTTCACAGTCCAACTCTCGCATCCATACATGACCACTGGAAAAACCACAGCCTTGACCAGACAGACCTTTGTTGGCAAAGTAGTGTCTCTGCTTTTTAATATGCTATCTAGGTTGGTCATAACTTTCCTTCCAAGGAGTAAGCGTCTTTTCATTTCATGGCTGCAGTGACCATCTGCAGTGATTTTGGAGCCCAAATAAATGAAGTCTG
>NC_057419.1:89716544-89726544 GCF_019320065.1 Cervus canadensis
GGTAAATGCTTCCTAGTTTGGTAAATGGCAATGTAATTGCAGTTGACACATCCTTGCCCTATCAGCCTATTTTTTTAAAGTAATTATATACTTATCTTTTTATCAGCATATCCATAATTATTCTGTGCCATCTGTCTCACAGAGAAAGAGGATTCTATAATTGCCATGGAGACTTTGAGTTTAAAATGCATCTGGCTAAGCAGAACGCGAGCTTTCCAGGTGGAGCTAGTGGTAAAGAACCCACTTGCCAATGCAGGAGACATAAGAGACATGTGTTAGATCCCTGGGTCATGAGGATCCCCTGAAGGACGGCACAGCAACCAGCTCCAATGTTCTTGCTTGGTGAATCCCATGGACAGAGGAGTCTGGCAGGCTGCAGTCCATAGGCTCGCAAAGAGTTTGACACAACTGAAGTGACTTAGCATGCACATAAGCAGAACTTAAGATGATGCTTCCAATTCCTACTAAAATGAAACTAATAAGAGCTCAAGAAATTTTGGAAAACTAAGACTGAAAAATGGTTGCTGGAAATAAAGAAAAATTCTAGTAAGTTTAAGAACAGTGAAGCTAGTTTGCAGGCTGAAAATTCCTGAACCAACAGTCTTAGTCACACAAATAAAAGCAGGAAGACATTTTTTCTCTGCCTTTACTGTCTGACACAGTGATCCAGGGTTTGTACCAACAAGACAAGTGGACAATTGCCCTGCTGCCTTTAAAAAGTAAATGGATTGATTTGTAAAATGCTTATTATAATGTTCAAATAATGTAGTACAAATAAGAAAGCCCAGAATAACCACAAATCTCAACTCCAGTTACAAACACCTTATAAACATCTTCCTATGCAGATATATACATAGATATTAATAGATACTTTTACTTAAATGATATCATGCTAAATATTTTGTTGTAACATTCTTTTTTCCACTCATTATAATGTTGCAGAGTAGATACATTTCTATGTCAACAGCATCTATATCAACACTTTAATCACTAAATAGGGTTGGATAAGCCTTATCTATGTCAGCCATTAACTCCCCAGTATTTTCTGTCCCCTGTCCTCTCTTGCCTTCCTCCTATGTCCAGGATTTTTGCTTTTCCTCTCTCTTCCTCCTTCCCTCCCTCCTTCCCTTGTTTTTCCTTCCTCTTCCCTTCCTTCCTTCCTTCCTTCCTTCTTTCTTTCCTTTCTCTCTCTCTCTTCAGTGAGATTCGACTCTTAGAGCTAGCCAGTCTTACCATGGCCAACACTGGCTTATTTCTTCTCATACACCAAATGGTAGATACTGGATGGTACTGAATTCTGATATTAAGTAATGTAGAGACCCTGTAGAAGAGGGAAAATAAACAAGTTTTTTGTCAGTAAAATCATGATTTCAATTTTAACAGATTTTTTTAGTTGTTAAAAGGACATTACTGCTTTCAGATGGGGTAGATAATTCAGTTAGCTTTGTGGTGTTTTATTGGCTTTTAAATAATTTTTAAACTTTTAAATATATTTCTATTGAATTATTTGGAAGGAAAGTAAAACATAAATACAAAAAATAGTAGTGCTAAGCCTAAAATTTCACTTCAATATCTGAATTTAGAGGAAAAGATTTTTTTTCCCTTGGTTCTTTTTGACTTGATGAGTGAAATTGGGAAATATAAACATAAATAGAGAACAAGTAGATAATGAACATAAGTATAGTAGACCTGGTGTTAGGGAAACAATAGAATGCTGGAAACTACAGAAAGCTTCAAAATATATGTCTATCTAAAGAGAGTCACTGTTGTTCTTCCCCAGTTATCCTTAAGTGGGAATTTGCATCCAATGTTGCTAGATTTTCTTATTTGCAAGAAGTTAGAAATATAGATTTTCCTGTGTACTCTTTGATTTGCAAATGTTGGCAAACAAAAAGTCACATCAAAGTAGGTGTCTGTTAGGGGTGGTGTCTGTGGAAATTTTGCTACCTAAGTCCTTTAAACTTGTAACATCTATATAGTCATTCTGTCCATAGTGAATGAAATTTAATTTTTGTACAGCTTTTAAAATTTGCCATTGTAGAGTTATTTCTATTATTCAAAGACCATTGCTTGAATGCCCTAGGTATTGTGGTGATAATATAGAAGAAGAAGAGACAGAAGGAAAGTAACTATGGATAATACAGATTACTAATGTTATCTCATTTTTCTGCAAGCTAGTTGTGGGAAATAGATGATATTAATTGTATTTTACAGATTGAAAAAATCCCTGAAGTTTGGAGGGTTTAAATAATCTACCAGTATCACACAGCTAGGAAGGGACAAATCTAGGATACAAATCCAATCCAGGTGTGCTTGAGTCCAATGCCACCTAAATTTTTTTGTTATAAAAATAAAGTTTTCTGTAGAGAGTTTCCAAAATGTAAAAGAAATTGTAGAAAAGTACCTTGCATGAAGTAAGCCAGAAAGAGAAATACCAATACAATATATTAATGTATATATATGGAATTTAGAATGATGACCCTATATGCAAGGCAGCAAGAGAGACACAGATGTAAAAAACAGACTTTTGAACTATGTGGGAAAAAGTGAGGGTGGGATGATATAAGAGAATGACATTGAAATATGTATATTACCATATGTAAAATAGATGACTAGTGCGAGTTTGATGCATGAAGCAGGGCACTCAAAGCTGGTGCTCTGGGACAGCCCAGAGGGATGGGATGGAGAGGGAGGTGGGAGGGGGTTCAAGATGGTGGGACACATGTACACCCATGGCTGATTCATGTCTATGAATGGTAAAAAGCACCAAAATATTGTAATTAGCCTCCAAGTAAAATAAAAAAATTAATTTTTAAAAAAGTACCTTACAGAGTTAACTTGCCATACACAGATAATTACTGTTATTTTTAATGTACATATTTACATCTAGTCTTAAACATGCACAAACATATATCAAACTCAGTATCACACTGCATATATAATTGTATCTTGATTATTTTCTTTAACATCATATAAAAACATATTTCACTAGCAATCCTTTAAAAATAATATATATTAACCACTGGATAATAATCCTTTAAATAGATATGCCATTGTTTATTTAATTAGATGTTTAATTGTCTCCAGTTTTTCTCTGCTATAAATAATGTATTAAAGACATTTTGTTATAAATCTTTGTTTCTGATTTTTTCTAATAATGTTTCTAAGAATAAAATTAGTAGGGCAAAGGATCCAAACAGTTTTAAAGCTTTTAACACCATATGCTTAACTTTCACAATTTTTTTTATCAATTTATATTCCCATCATTATGTTTGTTTTACAATATTGTGTTGGTTTCCACCATACATTAACATGAATCAAACATAGGTATACATATATCCCCTCTTTCTTATTGTTATTGTTTTTGTCATAGTTTTGCTTCTAACTACAAATTAGCATACAATCAGTGAAGGATAATTTGGGGAAAAGAGCTCAAGAAAAAAAAAATCAGATAATTTCACCAACCAGAAATGATCTTTGCTAATATTTTGGGGTATTTTTTCTGGATATGTATTTGTCCCTATTTTTTCTTTATCAGCTGTGATTTCACAGGCCTAATTTCACAAATACTTTTATCAGCATCTATCTAAATTAATTATCATTTCTATCTCCCATATTATTAGATCTTAACTATTATCATAAAACATCACTTGTAAACATGATAGACAATAATGTTAGTGTTCTTCTGTGCATAATCTTTCCCTTATTTCTGCCCTCAGAATTTCTTGTAATGCCAAATCAGTCCATCTTTTCTGTATTATTATTATATTTTTTAAAATTTTTATTTTATATTAGAGTTGATTAACAGGCTTCCCAGGTGGTGCTAGAGTTGAAGAATCCACCTGCCAATTTAGGTAGATATATGAGACATGGATTCAATCCCTGGGTCTGGAAGATCCCCTGGAGGAGGGCATGGAAACCCACTCCAGTATTCTTGCTTGGAGAATCCCATGGACAGAGTAGCCTGGCAGGCTACAGTCCATAGGATCAAAGAGTCAGACACAACTGAAGCTACTTAGCATGCATGCACACATAGTAGATTAACAATGTTCTGTCAGTTTCAGATGTACAGCAAAATGATACAATTATACATGTATCTATTCTGTTTCAAACCTTTTCCTATTTAGGTTATTACAGAATACTGAGAAGCATTCCCTGTGCTACACAGTAGGTCCTTGTTGGGTATTTATTTTAAATATAGCAGTGTGTACATATCAATCCCGAATTCCCAATCTATATTTCCTTCCCACCCTTCCTCCTTGGTAAACATTAGTTTCTTCTCTAAGCCTATGAGTCTCTGTTTTGTAGATATGTTTGTTTATATCATTTTTTTTAGATTCTACATATAAGTGATATCATATGATATTTGTCTTTCTCTGTCTAGCTTATTATGATAATCTCCAGTCCATTCATGTTACTGCAAATGGCATTACTTCATTTTTAATAGCTAAGTAATATTCCATTTTGTATGCACTGTGCTGAGCTTTGTTGCTCAGTCATGTCCAACTCTTTGTGAACCCACGAACTGTAGCCCACCAGGCTCCTCTGTCCATGGGGATTCTCCAGGCAGGAATACTGGAATGGGTTGCTATGCCCTCCTCTAGGGGATCTTCCCAACCCAGGGATCGAACCCAGATCTTCCACATTGCAGGTGGATTCTTTACCGTGTGACTCACCAAGGACGCCCAAGAATACTGAAGTGTGTAGCCTATCCCTTCTCCAGGGGATCTTCCCAACCCAGGAATCAAACCAGGGTTTCTTGCATTGCACGCGGATTCTCTACCAGCTGAGCTACCAGGGACACCTATATATATATGCCACATCTTCTTTATTATTTCATCTGTTGATGGACATTTAGGTTTCTTCCACATCTTGGATATTGTAAATGGCACTGTAGTTAGCACTGGGATGCATGTTTCATTTCAAATCCTGTTTTTCTTTGGATATTATGCCCCTGTGTGATTGCTGGATCATATTGTAGCTCTATTTTTTTTTTTTCTTAAGGAACCTCCTTTCTATTCTCCACAGTGGCTGTACCAATTTACATTCCCATCAATAGTGTAGGAGGGTTCCACAGCCTCTCCATCATTTATTGCTTGTAGATATTTTGAAGATGGCTATTCTGAGTGATATGAGATGATAGCTCATTGTAGTTTCAATTTACATTTCTCTAATAATAAGTGATGTTGAACATCTTTTCATGTGCTTTTTAACCATCTATATGTATTCTTTGAAGAAATGTCTATTTAGGTCTTCTGTCCAGTTTTGGATTGGGTTTTTTGCTTCTTCTTTTAAAATTAGTTTTTATTGAAGTATAGTTGCTTTACAATATCGTGTTAGTTTCTGCTGTACAACAAAGTGAAGAAGATATATGTATTCATATATCCCTTCTTCCTTGGATTTCCTTCCCATTTAGGTCACCACAGTGCTCTGAGTAGAGCTCCTTGTGCTATACAGTAGGATCTCATTAATTATCTATTTTATACATGCATGCATGTGTATGTGCTAAATTGCTTCAGTTGTGTCTGACTCTTTGAAGTCTATGAAGTATAGCCCACAAGGCTCTTCTGTCCAAGGGATTCTCCAGGCAAGGATACTAGAGTGGGTTTCCATGCCCTCTTTCAGGGGATCACCCTGACCCAGGGATCGAATCTGCATCTCTACATCTCCTGCATTGGCAGGCAGGTTCTTATCCACTTGTGCCACCTGGGGTGCCCCATTTCATACACAGTGTATATATGTCAATCCCAATCTGCTAATTCATCCCATTCCCTCACCCTGAGAAGAATTAATATTTGTAGTGTATCCAAAGATTGGGCTCTGCTAAAGGGATGTTTGAACTTTCACTGCACAAAGAGATCATGGTGATTTGTTGCATATGTTCACATCTGTGTTCATATGTGTAAACTACATATATGTGTGTGTGTCTGTGTGTTTGGTTGGGCTGGGTAATTATAACATAGTGATCTCATGGGTCACCATGACTTCACTTCAGCAGAGTTATTATGGAAACTCTCTAATTCATAATTGGGGGATCCTTCTATATGCCATCCTCTAACAAGAAGAAAACATTGCCTTTTTGTATCAGCCTATTTCTCCACACTAGGAACAATCTGTATCTGAAAAGGAATTTAGGAACTTAAGATACTAACAAGCTCAATGTGCAGACTAGGGTAAGGGGAACTGCAGTGACAGTGTGTTCACCAGAGTTAGAAAAATAAAGTGAAAAGGGACAAATCTTTAAGTGGTGTTTTATTTTTGCTTATTGGACAATGGCTGTGCAACCTGATAGATGAATTTGAATGCTGTACTTCCATGGATTCACTTAGGAAATGTAGTGCATTTCTTAGAATCTAGAAGCCTAGGTACTATTCTTAAGTGTTAGGAAGTGTTCTGTTGTTGAGAAGATGGCTCATGTGAATTTCTTTAGACAATAATAGCCTTACTGTGATATTTTGGGCTTTAACAATAAACCACATATCCTAATCAAACTCAATTTGCCTGATTTTTCTTTTATAGGCAATCAAAAAATTGGACAAAGCAAGCAGAACATGAAATGATTTTGCTCAGGAAGGTCATACCTGACTGGCCCTGTATGTGTGTGTGGCAATGTATTTAATAAAAGTGTCTCACACCTTCAGCATGTTTAATGTTTTTGCTCTGCTTTGGCCTTCAAATCTCTAGCTCTTGTGTTAATTTCACAAAGGCTTTCTGATAAATTTTTCCCAACAGTTCGTGTCCAAGTAAATTTATCTCTTTTTTATTTCAGCTGGTTTGGGGCAGCAGTGGAGTGATTTATTTTTCCAGGATAGAGACACTCAGTAACTCCAGAAAGGAAGCAGGCATTCAGGGACAGCTGGTTTGCAAAGAAGTATGTTTTTCCTGTAGATTTGTAGCCAAGGCAGTCAATTTGGGACCAATATTGTATGGGATTGAAAACAGACTTATTTTTACCTTGCTGAAGTGTCTGTGTCCCCTGTGGATAGATCAAAAGGAAATGGGAGTTGTGGTATTACTACACATATTCAAACAATCTGACTTTAGCTAGGGGTGTGATTATGTGCCTAGCAAAGGCTGCATAATACTTTCTGTCTATTTTGATCTATTTAAAGAAATTGCTTTGTGTTGCTAAAGAATAGTTAACCCCATCATCCTTATCACATTTTATCTTTAAATAATGAGGAGAAAACCTCCTTGCAGTAAATGTTCAGTTTATGCTGCTTTTTTCTCACATCAAAAAGAAAAAAAAAGGAAGCTTTATGAAATAATGATGCTATCCTCAGCTGAACATAAGGGTTTGTCCTTAATATCTTAATCAATAATTAGAGTTAGGAAGGTCAGATCATCTCTAAACTAAAGCTGGAATCGGCTGTCCACCACAGGAATAAAGTATAGCAAAGAACGCTGAAAGCTTATCTTGCAGCTCCAGGTCTGCATCTCACATGCAAGAATTCAATAGTCAGTTTTTTATGTTATCCTCCACATCTTGACTAAGGGTCTTCAGAACTTGCATAGCCTACCTATAGATTCCTTTAAATCCTTGTTAATGCTTCCATTTCAATTATTCTGCTCAAATCTGTGAATGTTTGAACTATGTCCCTGTAAAAAAAACTAGATATCAGTGTTTAAAAATCACTATGACATTTATTAACATATTCATGCAATCAGGCATTCTTTTAACAAATGTTTTTTGAGCACCTGTTATGTTCCAGTCACTAGAATAGATACGGGGTATACAAATCAACTTAACAGTCCAGGTTAATAGAAGTCCCCCGGGCAACTTAGCCTCCAAGCAAAAATCAATCAGTCTCAATATATTTTTTACCATTTTAAATTGACCTAGAAGGCTAAACCCAGGTTCTCTCCTCATCCTAAACATATTTATTCCTTTCTTTTCTTTATTTTGAGATGTTTGGATTTGAGTTTAAATTCAGTTATGATATCTATTAGCTGTGTGATCTTGAGTCCATCATTGAACCTCTATTATTTATTTTCATCACCTAAATTTTCTTATCTATAAAACATGGATAATAGTACTTGCCTTATGGGGTTGTTGTGAAGATTAAATTTACATCTGGCATACAATTACAAGTCAATCAATATTAGATTATACTAGTTATTTTACTTTGAAAGAAAATCTTTTTCTTCTCTGTTATCTGTGGGAAGTGTGGAAAGGGAAAAAAGAGCACACTTAGAAAATTGTGAATTCTTGTCTCCTCTCCTTTTAAGAAAGTCAAAGACAATGTACATCAGCATTGAGACCAGTAAAAACTCTGTTTATTTATTTTTAATTGGAGGATAATTGCTTTACACTGTTGCATTGGTTTCTGTCATACAACAGCATGAATCAGCCGTAAGTATACATATATACATAAAGACCCTCTCCTTTGAGCCTCCCTTCCACCCCACACCATTCCACCCCTCTAGGTTGTCACAGAATGCCAGATTGAGTTCCTTGTGTTATCTACTTTAAAATAAGTAAGCCTATGTCATCTAGTTCAATAACAGACCCACTCAGGTTTGATTAGAGGTTCAGTACTTGTTATGTTTTTACTCTTGGTATGTTGAAGCCAATTTCATAATGATTTCTATTTCAAAATCAGGTGGCTTGACCATTTTACCTAATTTTCACTAGTGCACAACTTACATGTACCCTATAAGCCCTGAGATGTACATGGGTAATATGTTTTGTTAAGATGGGAGCTGCTAGAACTTTGAAAATAGTTTTCTTTCTCCTCCTTCTCACAAAAGGATTTTTCCTTTAATTAGATAACTTTGTGAACCATGATATCTAGGGATAAAAAATAAGACTATTATTATTTCATTTTAAAAGGAGATATATTTGTCATTATTTCATATTGAAGCAATGACATTTTGCTGATATCAACATAATTATCAAGGTAGCAATCTTCCCACTCCTTATAAACTGTGTCACAAGTATTCCCACAAGCCACAATCAAGTAGAGTCATCTATGGAATATCCATGTGGGATTGGTCCCAGGACACATCCTCCCTCCTCTGGATACCCAAATCCAAGACACACAGGTCACATATATTAAATGGAGAAGTATAGTCAGCACTTCATATCTGAAGAGTCTGCATTCTCAGATACTGTGGGTTTACTGTTCTGGAAAATAATAGGTATTTTGAATGAAGTTGTTGATTTTATATGAATGAATGGCTATTAGATGGTAATTTCCTCTAAAAATCAACACGCCCTCAGAGCTGATATATGACCTTGATGTCTTAAGGTATTAATGAGCTCCCTGAAGGTAATAGTGGTAACAAAAAAAGTGGATATTTTTCATTCTGAAAATTTTACCATAAGATTCAACAATCACTCATGCACAATGTTAAATGTAATCTCTTTGGTTCACTCTAAGTAACTATTCTTCTATTGCTGGCCTTAGGTACATGTGAACACATATGCATAGCTGTTATTGTCTATATTCAGAAACTGGCCTACTTGAAGACCGGTATGTTTTATCTGCAAGTGAAGCCAGGGGTCTTATCCTAATATAAGGGAAAATCAAAGGCTGTTTAAAGCTTTCAGCACAGTTGGTTCTAATTTCAGATAAGAAGGCCAAACAAGCTCTTACTTAAGAGAAAATCATCTGCTGTTCTTGGCTTCTCTAACTTGGGAGAATTCTCAAATCTTAGTTATCTCAGGTATCATTTTATGTGTTTCATTGTATGTTCACCATTCCTGATAACTTCAACTTTGCATCATTAGTAGGCCATTTTAATAAATGTTGACATTTAAGTTGCTATTGGATTAATAATTTTCCATATTTCAGCAGGACTTTCTGAAAATAGGCTAGTTTCTACATAGGGGCTATGGGTAGTGACTGCAGATGTGAACATCACCTTTGCAATTGATGACTGTAATATTTTTTCCTGCTCCTTATGTATTTTTCTTGTATGTGTGTGTGTGTGAACATTTTAGTTCTACTTTATTGGCAAATTTCAACTGTATAATACAGGGTTATCAACTATAGTC
>NC_057419.1:89727977-89837421 GCF_019320065.1 Cervus canadensis
TAAAGATATATTCCAGCTGAAAAGTTTATGAAACCATATTCAGAATTAGTGACAATATCATACTTGGAAAGAAAGCATAATAAACATTTTGCAATATTATTTTATCATGTATCAGTGGCATACTCTGAAGGAGAAATTAATGCTATAAGTCATGAGGCAGGAATTTGTCTTAATTCGATGTGGTAACTAACATGCATATTATGAATCAGTTTTGAGTGTGTGTGTGTGTGTATATATGACACTTGTATATGAGAGAGAAGTGTTTGACAATTCTTTTATGTTTATAATTTAAACCTCTTTATGATAGTTAATGTTATGTATCAACTTGATTGGGCTACCAGGCACCCAGATATTTGGTCAAACATTATTTGGGTGTATCTGTGAAGGAATTTTTTGGATATTGACATTTAAATCAATAGATGAGTGTGACCAAAATGGTCGAGTAAGAGGACATGGAAGTCACCTCCCTGCCGTGAACACGTCAAAGATGCATCTACATGTGGAAAATTCTCATTGAAAACTAACTGGAGGCTGGCAGAAATTCTCTTATACAACCAAGGCTGTAAGAAAGATTCACATAAAACTGAGTAGAAAGGAAAGAGAAGTGACCAGGTCAGGACCTCTGCCCCTGAGAGGGGATTCAGAAGAAAAGGGAGATTACATGGACAGAGTACCTCCCCAGGAACTGAGCAATTCCAATCACATATTGCACAACACAGCACAGGCGGTGGCATCCGAGAAGGACAGGGGCAACAATTACTGGCACTTACAAAGGGGACACATTAGGAGCAGTTCAAATCTCTGACAGCAGCTGGGCCACAAAGTGCAATCCCAACACACATCTAGATGCCATGGGAGTCCCACTTGCCCTGTGGTGCACTCCCACCCTAGGGCAGAGGTAGCAGAGGCTGAGGGTCTGTGAGGGACAAAAGAGACATACCCAAATCAGAGACAGAGCAGGATGGGGGCAACCATAGCCAGCATATGTCAGAAGAAGCCAGGATCTCTGTCTATGGCTGGACCACAGAAGTCTGCATCCTATCACAAGCAAAGAGCCTGCACAGCCCCTCTTGTTCCAGCACTGCTACCTGCTGGAGGGAGGATTCTGGAATTCTGAGAAAGGAGAGCACACATTAGAAGGGAACTGAGCCAGCTCAGACCCAAACCCTAGGTCTTCTGCTCCAACAACTGTGGATCTGATCCCCACTTCAGTAGGATGGTAATGGCCACTGAGCAGAGGGGAAGTCCTGGCTCAAACTGGCTCTGGTTCTAGTCACTGCCTCTCCAGTCTCACCTCCTACCATGGTGATAGCTGCCAGCACTCCCTGGGGAAAGATTTGGCTTGTATTCATGTCAAATCCAGTTCTCCCATCAAAGCCACTGGGCACACACAGACTGTGTAGAGATACTCTCACACAAGGACACACTTTCAAAATCACAATAAGTAACTGTTTCACTTAATTTCATAGAGAGAGTAGTAAGCAAAATGAGATGACAGACAGATTTGTTTCAATGAAAGAACCAGAGAAAACCCATAAAAAATAACTAATGAAACAGAAATAAAAAATTGACCAGAGTTCAAAGCATTGGTAATAAGAATGCTAACTGAATCCAACACAAAAATAGATGAACACAGTGAGAATTTTAGCATGGAATTTAGAAAATAATAATAATAAAAAAAAGAACCACCTATTGGAACTAAAGAATATAACTACTGAAATGAAAAACTTTAGAAGGAATTAATAGCAGACTAAAAAGAATGCCTTAGTGATGTAAAAATTAAAGGGAAATCACTCAATCACAATAGAAAAAGTGAAAACAAATAAAAAGATGAGAACAATTCACAAGCACACCAACATTCACATTGTAAGATCTTAGAAGGAGAAGTGGGAGAAAATGGGATAGAAAATGTATTTCATGAAATTATGGGTCAAAAATCCTCAAACCTGGAGAAGGAAAGAAGCACAAAGGATCCCAAACAAAATGAACCCAAGCAGACCCACACTAAGACATATGATAATTGAAATGGCAAAAGTTAAAGAATTCCAAAGATAACAAAAGAAAAACGGTCATGTGCAAGTGAACTCCCATAAGGCTATAAGCTGACTTTTCTGAAAAATCAAAGGGATGAAGATAAAGATGCTAAAGAGGAGATAAAAATTATAAAATGTAGGGGAGGAGAGTAAGAAAAATGTAAATTTCTTCACCTAGAATGAATTTGAGTCTATAGGACTACCAGTCTAAGGCAGCAGTTATATGAAAGTGTTAACATATTTGAAAAACAGAGTAACCACAAATCAAAAGTGTATAATATATTTATAAAAATAAAAAAGAGCATAAGCATTATACAAAAGAAAATCAAGACACAAAAGGAAAAGAAAAAAGAAAAAAAAAGGACAAAGAAGAAATATACAGTCAATTGGAAAACAAGGTTTAAAATGGCAATAAACACATGTTTATCATTTATGTTTATTAATATTTGTTTTGCATATTTAGATGCTCATGAATATTAACAAATATAAAGGGAAAATTGACTCTTAATTCAATTTTGGTTAGTTATATGTTTCTAGAAACTTGTCCATTTCCTCTAGGTTGTTGAATTTGTTAGCATATAATTGTGCATAGCTTTCTTCTATGGCTTTTTGTATTTCTGTGTTATCAGTTGTTATGTCTCCTTTTTCATTTCTTGTTTTGTTTATTTATGTTCTTTTTTCTTTTTGGTGAGCCTGGATAGCTGCTTCTCAATCTTGTGTATTATATATGGTTATAAGTGTAACAGTTTCTTTTTCTTTTTTTTAACAGTTTCTTCTTTTGTTAACCCCTTTATCTTTATAGAACACCTTACTTTGTATTTTGTTATAGCCTTTGCTTTAAACTCTATTTCCACTCAAAGGAGTATTGACACCCCCACTTTCTTGTCATTTCTGTTTGCATGAAATATCTTTATCCATTCACTTATTTCAATGTGTGCATTTTTCCTGAAATAAGTCTATTATAGAGATTTTCTCTCTCTTTTTAACCCAATTTGCCACTGTATGTCTTTTGATTGGAACGTTTAGTCCTCTGACATTTAAAATAATTATTGAAAGGAAGGGATTCAGGAGTGTGGAGTAGGAAGACAAACATACCCCCACAAACATACTCTCCCCACAAACATACCACAAATACATATACACATGAAACAGTTCTCTTGGAAAATTAACTGAAAACTGACAAGGTTTGATAGATTCATAGGGGAGTTCTACCAAACATATAAAGAAGAGCTATTATTCATTCATTTCAAACTATTCCAAAAACTGAAGAGGAGTGTACACTCCTAAATGACACAATTACCCTGACAAAGATGCAACCTAAAAAAGAAGATAACTGGCCAATATTGCTGATGAATATAGATGTAAAAATCCTCAAGGTAATATTATCAAACTGAATTCAACAATAAATTTAAAGGATGATATAACATGATCATGGGATTTATTCAAGGATGATTCAGCATGTGCATATGAATGTGACACATCACATTAATAAAAGTGAAAAATAAAAATCATATTATCATTTTAGTAATCACAGAAAAAACCTTTGGCAAAATTAGACATCCATTTATGATTAAAAAAATCTTATCAAAGTTGGTATAGAAAGAATATACCTTAGCAATATAAAGGTTATTTATTTATGACAAAGTCACAACTAACATCTTGATGGCAAAAAGATGAAAGCTTTTCTCTAAAATCAGGAATAAGATGAGAATGCCCACTTTCATCACATCTATTTAACATAGTACTGGAAGTTCTTTCCACAACAATCAGACAAGAAAAAGAAATGAAATGCATCCAATTTGGAAGAAAAAAAAAAAAAACTTGTCACTATTTGCAGATTTCATTATACTACATCCAGGAAATCTTAAAGTTTTCACTAAAAAACTATTTGAACCAGTGAATGTATTCATCAAGTTTGCAGGATATAAGACTAATTCACAAACATCAGATACTTTTGTATTCACTAATAATAAGCTATCAGAAAGGTAAATTTGTTTAAAAATCCTATTTAAATTGCATCAAAAAATATCCAGGAATAAATTTAATCAAGGAAGTAAAAAACCTATATGCTGAAAGCTATAAAAATATTGAAGACTCTACCAAGGAACAATAAGATATTCCCTGCTCTTTGATTGCAAGAAGTTATATTGTTAAAATGGCCACACTTCTCAAAGCAATCAATAGTTAATAGTTAATTACATTAAAGTTAATGTAGTCCCTATCCAAATATCCATGACATATCCCACTGAACTAGAGCAAATAATCCTAAAGCTTATAGGGAATCAAAAAGACCCAGCATTTCCAAAGCAATCCTGAGGGAAAAAAAGGACAAAGCTGAAGTTATAAACCTTCTAGACTTCAGACTACACTTCAAAGCTACAATAAACAAAACATCATGACACTGACACAAAATGGACATATACATTATTGGAAGAGAGCAAAGAGCCCAGAAATAAACCCATATATTTATCATCAATCTATGACAAAGTAGGCAAGAATATATCCTACAACCTCTCTTCAATAAGTCATACTGGGAAAGCTGGAGCCAGAACATTCCCTCATACCATATACAAAAATAATCTTAAAATGGATTAAAGAACTAAATATAAGACTGGAAACCATAAATTCCTAGAAGATAACATAAGCAGAACATTCTTTGGTATAAATCATAGTGATATTCTGAGGGGGGGGGGCTCTGTCTTCTAAAGCAAAAATAAATGGAAACTGATTAAAGTTAAAACTTTTGCATAGCAAACAAAACCAACAACAGCCTACAGAATGGGGCAAAATATTTGCAAATGATATGGTCAATAGGGGATAATATTTAAAATATAAACAACTCATGAGACTCAACATAAAAAAAAATTAAAATGGACTAAAGACATGAATAGACATTTTTCCAAAGAAGACATACTGCTTGTCAACATCACATGACAAGCTACTCAAAGATAGTCAGTATTTCTCCATTTATTAAAGAAATGCAAGACAAAATCACAATGAGATGTCATTTCACACTTGTCTGAATGGTTATCATTGAAAAGTCTACAAATAACAAATGTTGGTGAGAATGTGTAAAAAACAGAATCCTGGTACATTGTTGGTGGAAATGTAAATAATGCAGCCACTATGAAGAACACTATGGAGTTTTCTTAATAAACAAAAAAAATAGAGTTATCATATGATCTAGCAATGCCATTCAAGGGTATATATCTGAATGAAACAAAAAAAACACTAAGCTAAAGCATCCATGCACTCTGATCTTCAGAGCAGTATTGTTTATAACAGCCAGGATATGGAACCAGCAATGGACCCATTTATCCATTAACAGATGAATGGATAAGGAAAATGTATATATACAACGAAATATCACTCAGCCACAGGAACATAAAAATTCCAATGTTTGCATTAATGTGGATGAACCTAGAGAATATTATGCATAGTGAAATAAGTCAGGCAGAAAAAGAAAACTACAGTATATTATAACTTCTATGTGGACTCTAAAAAGTAGAAGAAATGAACTAATATACCAAAAATAAACAGATTCAGAGATATAGAGAACAAATTAGTGTTTACCAGCAGAGAGAGGGATGGGGAAGGTGCAAGATATGGGTATGGACTATTTATATATACTATAGGATATACTCTCTCTCTCTCTCTCTCTCTCTCTCTCTCTCTCTCTCTCTCTCTCTCTCTCCCTCTCTCTCTCTCTCTCTCTCCTCTCTCTCTCTCTCTCTCTCTCTCTTCTCTCTCTTCTCTCTCTTCTCTCTCTTCTCTCTCTCTCTCTCTCTCTTCTCTCTCTCTCTCTTCTCTCTCTTCTCTCTCTCTCTCTCCTCTCTCTTCTCTCTCTCTCTCTCTTCTCTCTCTTCTCTCTCTCTCTCTTCTCTCTCTCTCTCTCTTCTCTCTCTTCTCTCTCTCTCTCTTCTCTCTCTTCTCTCTCTCTCTCTCTTCTCTCTCTTCTCTCTTTCTTCTCTCCTCTCTCTCTCTTCTCTCTCTCTCTTCTCTCTCTTCTCTCTCTCTCTCTTCTCTCTCTCTTGTCTCTCTTGTCTCTCTTCTCTCTCTCTCTCTCTTCTCTCTATATATATATATATATATATATATATATATATATTTGAGAAATACATATATATATTTGAGAAATGAAAGCAAAATCTCTACTAATCCATGAAAACACTGTAAGCAGTGGTGATGGGTAGTAGTTTCTAATAATCCATCATGGTGCCCTACCTATATGCCCTAAAACTGTCACTGCTAAAATGTTATTATTAGAGCACAAATGTGCTTGATCACACCAGTGTGTTAAGGTGCTGTTGGGACTGAAGTATTGTGGGGGCATACACAAATGGAACTTCCTGTTCAAACCAAGATGATAAGGCATTTTTGACAAGGTTTTGAGTGAGGTTATGGGTGTTGAGAAAAACAAAACAAACCTGTATGTTTGTTTGTGTGAGAGAGAAAGTTTCAATGAAAAAATGTATTTAAAAAAATATGAGAATTGACTATATAAGGGATCACCAAGGGCTAGGACAGTGTCTTATTAACTGCTTCATTTTTCATTGTTTTTCTAGAACTAAGCACAGTGCTTAATGCATACTACATAGTCAACTATTATGCATCAAGCTGAATTTTATAAAGATGTTTGAATGATATACTCAGTGTTTCCTTTTGTCTAGGCTCTGTGGCAGAGGGATGAACAGTAGAGTTCTTCTTATGCATCTTTGGAATACGCATTTACTTACTAGTCTTCAGTTTCAAGGGAGGGGGATCAACACCACAGTTTCCCATGTCATGTCCTCTTCCAGCTTCTTGGAGGTCTTAAAATTTGCAGCTCTTAAATATTAAGAAAGGAAAAAGAAGATAAAAGGTCAGATATAAACTGTTTCATCAACACTTTATAGATGAAATATTTAGTGTTTTAAATTAAACATGCCTAAAAATCTTATTCCAGACAAGGTTTTGCAACCATCTTGCTTACAGAGTTCTAACCTTGGAACAGAATCTGCATATGAATCAAGGTCAGCCTGTTGGAGTTTCTCTAACTAAAGTCTAAATTCAAAATCTCAACCTTAGGAAAGCAGCAGGGGCTTGGGTAGAGGGTGGGAGTAGAGAATACCAGAGGGATGACATTTAAGAGACTAGTGAAAAAGCTGTATGATATGTGGGGTTGATAAACTATTGGTTTGTCTATCTTGCTTGGTACTTTTTAAAAATTCAGATCAAACTATTGAAAATTAGAGAAAAATGTTTTGAGAGGCTGCTGAATAAAACAAATAAAAACTTTAATCTTATTGGTAGATATACAATATCTGTTTTAAGAAAATCCATGGTCCCACTCTATTCTGTAGTTGGTTAGGTTATATTTTTAGCATAGTATCCTGCTTTGGGGCCTTCCCAGGTGGCGCTAGTGGTAAAAAGCCTGCTTGCCAATGCAGGAGACATGAGATGCAGTTTGATCCCTGGGTAGATCCCCTGGAGGAGGGCATGACAAACCACTCCAGTATTCTTGCCTGGAGAATCCCATGGACAGAGGAGCCTGGAAGGCTACAGTTCATAGGGTCACAAAGAGTCAGATGTGACTGAAGCGACTTAGCATGTACACATGTTCTAGATACCATATTTTTGAAATAATTTTTACTACATTATTGTTGATTATTGTTGTGTTAGTTTCAGGTACACAGGAAAATGATTCTATTATGCATATATATATACACACATATATATTATGTATATACATGTACATATACATTATATATATATATATATACATAATATATATATATATACATAATCCACTCTTTCTTTAGATTATTTTCCCATATAGATCATTACAGAGTATTGAGTTTCCTGTACTATATAGTAGGGTCTTACTAGTTACCTGTTTTGTATATAGTAGTGTGTATATATAAATCCCAAATTCCAAATTTATCCCTCCCCCCTTTCTCCCTGGTTATCACATTTTATGTAGAGTATTGATCAATCAAGATGTATTCAGACAAAGAGGATGGGTTTGAAAATCAGACCTGAGAAGAACTGCTGGGCATAACAAAATCATCTACCCTGTTAAAACTCTGAAAAGGCTTCTTATTGTGTTTAGATAAAGATCCAGATTAAAATCTCACTATCACTTCAGTTCAGTCACTCAGTCATGTCTGACTCTTTGCGACCCCATGAATCACAGCTGTCCATCACAAACTCCCAGAGTTTACTCAAACTCATGCCCATCGAGTCGGTGATGCCATCCAGCCATCTCAGCCTCTGTCGTCCCCTTCTCCTCCTGCCCCCAATCCCTCCCAGCATCAGGGTCTTTTCCAACGAGTCAACTCTTTGCACGAGGTGACCAAAGTATTGGAGTTTCAGCTTCAGCATCAGTCCTTCCAATGAACACCCAGGACTTATCTCCTTCAGGATGGACTGGTTGGATTTCCTTGCAGTCCAAGGGACTCTCAAGAGTCTTCTCCAACACCATAGTTCAAAAGCATCAATTTAAGTGACCTTAAAGGTGAGGAAGACAGAAAACAAGAAAACCAGTTTTATTTTTAGCAAGGCATTCTGCTCTACTTGGGGCTTCACTGGTGGCTCAGACAGTAAAGCATCTGTCTACAATGCGGGAGACCTGGGTTTGATCCCTGGGTTGGGAAGATCCCCTGGAGAAGGAAATGGCAACCCACTCAAGTACTCTTGCCTGGAAAACCCCATAGATGGAGAAGTCTAGTAGGCTACAGTCCATGGGGTTGCAAAGAGTCGGATACGACTGAGCAACTCACGACTCTGCTCTACTGGCCTGTCTACTTTATTTTCTGCATTCTCTACCCACTGCCACACCCTCCATCCAATCTCTGGCAGCGTATTTAGAATACAATACTGTATGATACCATATGATACAATATAACCGTGCTTTTGCATGATATAGTTCCAGTCTGGTTTTTCACCTACATTGCTCCTCTCTTTTCAGTTACTCTCTCTTAGGTCACAGTGACTCTAGCCCTATTTTGGTACTTGACATGCCCCAAGCCTTTTCTTGTCTCAGGAACAAGTTTTGAATTCAGGTATTTAGTGTGTTTGTTGAGAAGTCAGCTGTTAGGAGCAATATCTGTTCTCGTGAATATGTTTCTCCTCCCTCCCATAACCTCTGGCTGATTTTACTACTTTCAACTTGTCATTGTTTCTTAGTAGTTTTATTATGATATGACTAGGTGTGGTTTCTTTGTATTTTTACTACTTGAGGTTCAATGAGCTTCTTAAATCTGTGGTTTATTTCTCAGCTCTAGAAAATTTCATCCATATGTTACTTTTGTCTGATTCTTCTTTTCAATCGGGGCCTCCAGTAACATGGTATAAAACTTGCTCTGGAAAATCCAGATTCTAGTTTTTGTCTACCCAGCTCATGAGATCATGACATCTTTGACTTTTAGCCATTGCCATTTACTCAGTTTCTTACTCTGTCATAGATTATGAAAAAGTGACTAGTGCCTTTATATAGAAAGCAGTGTACAAATAATTGGTCTTATCTGGATGAGTTTTCTCTCTGGGATTTTAGTCTTTAGTTCCTGGCTGACTAGCAGCAACCTATGCCATAAAACAATTTCTGTTTTGGTATTTCATCCTTTTTTATAGTTTATTGTTTTTCTTGGTAAATGTGTTGTTTGACAAAATGTTTCTCCTGAAATTCATGGCTGGAAATAGAAGCATACTGTTATTATTGCTACTATTATTACTATTAGTTTAAACTTACATTTTGCTGGCATAATGGATGACTCCATGTGCATTTTGAGCAGGTAGCCAACTTCATGCAACAAACTGAAGGATTCCCAAAATTTTATTGCCTTAATGTACATTCTCTGTGACAGAGGTATCATAACATTGCTGTGATGACTAAAATCTCTCCTGTTGGATACATTGATCAGGTTAAGGCCTTATAAATTGTGTTTCTCCCCACCCCCCACTTATTTATTTATTTATTTTAATTGGAGGCTAATTACTTTACAATACTGTGGTGGTTTTTGTCATAGATTCACATGAATCCTCCATGGGTGTACATGTGTTCCCCATCCTGACCCTCCCTCCCATCTCCCTCCCCATCCTATCCCTCAGGTCATTGCAATGTACCAGCCCTGAGCAACCTGTCTCGTGCATCAAACCTGGACTGGTGATCTATTTCACATATGTTAACATACATGTTTCAATGATATTCTCTCAAATCATCCCACCCTTGCCTTCTTCCACAGTCCAAAAGTCTGTTCTTTATGTCTGTGTCTCTTTTGATGTCTCACATATAGGGTCATCATTTCCATCTTTCTAAATTCCATATATATGTGTTAATATACTGTATTGGTATTTTTCTTTCTGACTTACTTCACTCTGTAAAATATGCTCCAGTTTCATCCACCTCATTAAAACTGATTCAAATGCATATTTTAACTAGCTGAGTAATATTCCATTGTGTAAATATACCACAGCTTTCTTATCCATTCATCTGCCAATGGATATCTAGGTTGCTTCCATGTTCTGGCTATTATAAACAGTGCTGCAATGAACATTGGGGTACACATGTCTCTTTCAATTCTGGTTTTCTGAGTGTGTATGCCCAGCAGTGGTATTGCTGGGTCATATGGTAGTTCTAGTTCCAGTTTTTTCAGGAATCTCCACACTGTTCTCCATAGTGGCTATGCTAGTTTGCATTCACACAAACAGTGTAAGAGGACTCCTTTTTCTCCTCATCCTCTCCAGCATTTATTGTTTGTAAGCATTTTGATAGCAGCCATTCTGACCAGTGTGAGATGGTACCTCATTGTAGTTTTGATTTGCATTTCTCTGATAATGAGTGATGGTGATCACCTTTTCATGTGTTTGTTAGCCATCTGTATGTCTTCTTTGGAGAAATGTCTGTTTAGTTCTTTGGCCCATTTTTTGATTGGGTCACTTATTTTTCTGGAATTGAGCTGCAGGAGCTGTTTGTATATTTTTGAGATTAATTTTTTGTCAGTTGCTTCATTTGCTATTATTTTCTCCCATTCTGAAGGCTATCTTTTCACCTGTTTATAGTTTCCTTCGTGGTGCAAAAGCTTTTAAGTTTCATTAGGTCCTATTTGTTTATTTTTGCTTTTATTTCCATTATTCTGGGAGGTGGGGCACAGAGGATCCTGCTGTGATTTATGTCAGAGAGTGTTTTGCCTATGTTTTCCTCTAGGAGTTTTATAGTTTCTGGTCTTACATTTAGACCTTTAATCCATTCTGAGTTTATTTTCATGTATGGTGTTAGAAAGTGTTCTAGTCTCATTTTTTTACAAGTGGTTGACCAGTTTTCCTAGCACCACTTGTTAAAGAGATTGCCATTTCTCCACTGTATATTCTTGCCTCCTTTGTCAAAGATAATGTGTCCATAGGTGCATGGATTTATCTTTGGGCTTTCTATTTTGTTCCACTGATCTATATTTCTGTCTTTGTGCCAGTACCATACTGTCTTGATGATTGTAGCTTTGTAGTAAGGCCTGAAGTCAGGCAGGTTGATTCCTCCAGTTCCATTCTTCCTTCTCAAGCTTGCTTTGGCTATTTGAGATTTCCATGCAATTTGTGAAATTATTTGTTCTAGTTCTGTGAAAAATACCGTTGGTAGCTTGATAGCATTAAATCTATAGATTGTTTTGGGTAGTATACTCATTTTCACTATATTGATTCTTCCAATCCATGAACATGGTATATTTCTCCATCTATTTGTGTCATCTTTGATTTCTTTCACCAGTGTTTTACGGTTTTCTATATAGAGGTCTTTTGTTTCTTTAGGTAGATTTCTTCCTAAAATGAGTATTTTATTCTTTTCGTTGCAATGGTGAATGGAATTTCTCTTTCTGTTTTCTCATTGTTAGTGTATAGGAATGCAAGGGATTTCTGTGTGTTAATTTTATATCCTGCAACTTTTCATTGATTGATTCATTCATTCATTGGCTCTAGTAATTTTCTGGTGGAGTCTTTATGGTTTCTATGTAGGGGATCATGTCATCTGCAAACAGTGAGCGCTTTACATCTTCTTTTCCAATCTGGATTCCTTTTATTTCTTTTTCTTCTGATGGCTGTGGCAAAAACTTCCAAAACTATGTTGAATAATAGTGGTAAGAGTGGGCACCATTGTCATGTTCATGACTTTAGGGGAAATGCTTTCAATTTTTCACCATTGAGGATAATGTTTGCTGTGGGTTTATCATATATGGCTTTTATTATGTTGAGATATATTCCTTTTATTCTTGCTTTCTGGAGGTTTTTTTTTTTATCATAAATGGATATTGAATTTTGTCAAAGTTTTTCTCTGCACTTATTGAGATAATCATATGTTTTCTTTCTTTCAATTTGTTAATGTGGTAACCAGTCCATCCTAAAGGAGATCAGTCCTGGGTATTCATTGGAAGGACTGATGCTGAAGCTGAAACTCCAATACTTTGGCCACCTCATGCGAAGAGTTGATTCATTGGAAAAGACCCTGATGCTGGGAGGGATTGGGGGCAGGAGGAGAAAGGGATGGCAGAGGATGAGATGGCTGGATGGCATCACCGATTTGATGCCCATGAGTTTGAGTAAACTCTGGGAGCTTATGATGGACAGGGAGGCCTGGTGTGCTGTGATTCATGGGGTCACAAAGAGTCAGACACGACTGAGCGACTGAACTGAACTGAACTGAATCACACTGATTGATTTGCAAATACTGAAGAATCCTTGCATCCCTGGGATAAAGCCCATTTGGTCATGATGTATGATCTTTTTAATATGTTGTTGGGTTCTGTTTGCTAGAATTTTGTTAAGGATTTTTGTATCTATGTTCATCAGTGATATTGGCCTGTATTTTTCTTTCTTTTCTTTTTTTTTTCTTTTTTGTGTGTGGCATCTTTGTCTGGTTTTGGTATTACAGTGATGGTGGCCTCATAGAATGAGTTTGGCAGTTTACCTTCTTCTGCAATTTTTTGGAAGAGTTTAAGTAGCATAGGTGTTAGCTCTTCTCTAAATTTTTTGATAGAATTCAGCTGATGAAGCAGTCTGGTCCTGGGCTTTTGTTTGCTGGAAGATTTCTGATTACAGTTTCAATTTCTGTGCTTGTGATGGGTCTGTTAAGATTTTCTATTTCTTCCTGATTCAATTTTGGAAAATTATACTTTTCTAAGAATTTGTCCATTTTTTCCAAGTTGTCCATTTTATTGGCATAGAGTTGCTGATAGTAGTCTCTTATGATACTTTGTATTTCTGTGTTTCTGTTGTGATTTCTCCATTTTCATTTCTAATTTTGTTGATTTGATTCTTCTCCCTTTTTTTTCTTGATGTGTGTGGTTAATGGTTTGTCTATTTCATTTATCTTCACAAAGAACCAGCTTTTAGCTTTGTTGATTTTGGCTATGACCTCCTTTGTTTCTTTTGCATTTACTTCTGCCCTAATTTGTAAGATGTCTTTCCTTCTACTAACCCTGGGGTGCTTCATTTCTTCTTTTTCTAGTTGCTTTATGTGTACATTTAGGCTATTTATTAGATTTCTCTCTTGTTTCTTGAGGTAGGCTTATAGTACTATGAACCTTCCCCTCATCACTGCTTTTACTGAATCACATAGGTTTTGGTTTGTTGTGTTTTCATTTTCATTCGTTTCTGTGAATATTTTGATTTCCTTCTTTTTTTTATTTATTATGTGATTTGTTGTTTATTCAGAAGTGTGTTGTTTAGCCTCCCTATATTTGTATTTATTTATTTTTTTTAATTTTTTTTTTTTTTTACTGTAGTTGACATCTAATCTTACCGCATTGTTATCAGAAGAGATGTTTGAGATGGTTTCAATTTTTTGAATTTACCAAGGCTAGATTTATGGCCCAGGGCATGTTCTATCCTGGAGCATGTTCCATGTGCACTTGAGAAAAAGGTGAAATTCATTGTTTTGTGGTTAGATGTCCTATAGACATCAATTAGGTCTAACTGTTCCATTTTATCATTTAAAATTTGTGCTTCCTTGCTAATTTTCTGTTTGGTTGAGCTATCCATAGATGTGAGTGGGTTATTAAAGTCTCCCACTATTGTTGTGTTACTGTTAATTTCTGCTTTCATACTTGTTAGCATTTGCCTTACATATTGTGGTGCTCCTATGTTGGGTGTGTATATATTTGTAATTGTTATATCTTATAATATATGTTATAATATTTATATGGTATATATATATATATAATATATATGTTATAATATTTATAATTGTTATATCTTCTTCTTGGATTGATTCTTTGATCACTGTGCAGTGTCCTTCTTTGTCTCTTTTCATGGTCTTTATTTCAAAGTCTATTTTATCTGATATGAGTATTGCTACTCCTGCTTTCTTTTGGTCTCCATACACATGAAATATCCTTTTCTAACCCTTCACTTTCAGTCTGTATGTGTCCCTAAGTTTGAGGTGGGTCTCTTGTAGACAGCATTTATAGGGGTCTTGTTTTTGTATCCATTCAGCCAGTCATTGTCTTTTGGTTGGGGCATTCAACCCATTTACATTTAAGGTAATTATAGAAAAGTATGATCCCATTGCCATTTACTTTGTTGTTTAGGGTTCGAGTTTATACACCTTTTCTGTGTTTCCTGTCTAGAGAAGTTCCTTTAGCATTTGTTGAAGGGCTGGTTTGGTGGTGCTGAATTCTCTGAGCTTTGGCTTATCTGTAAACCTTTTGATTTCTCCTTCATATTTAAATGAGATCCTTGCTGGGTACACTAATCTGGGTTGAAGGTTTTTCTCTTTCATCACTTTAAGTATGTCCTGTCATTCCCTTCTGGCTTGAAGGGTTTCTTTTGAAAGATCAGCTGCTTTCCTTATGGGAATTCCCTTGTGGGTTGTTTGTTGTTTTTCCCTTGCTGCTTTTAATATTTGTTCCTTGAGTTTGATCTTCATTAATTTGATTAATATGTGTCTTGGAGTGTTTTGCCTTGGGTTTATCATGTTTGGGACTCTCTGGGTTTCTTGGACTTGGGTGGCTATTTCCTT
Source organism: Cervus canadensis (assembly GCF_019320065.1). Taxonomy (NCBI): domain Eukaryota; kingdom Metazoa; phylum Chordata; class Mammalia; order Artiodactyla; family Cervidae; genus Cervus; species Cervus canadensis. The sequence goes on from NC_057419.1 coordinate 89,742,993, forward strand.
CCCCATTTTAGGGAAGTTTTCAACTATTATCTCCTTATTGATTTTCTCACTGTCTTTCTTTTTGTCTTCTTCTTCTGGGACTCCTATGATTGGAATGTTGGGATGTTTATAACCGTTTCTCAGAGGTCTCTGAGGTTGTCCTCATTTCTTTTAATTGTTTTTTATTTTGTCCTCTCTGCTTCATTTATTTCCACCATTCTATCTTCCACCTCACTAATCTTATTTTCTGCCTCAGTTATTCTACTGTTAGTTGCATCCAGAGTGCTTTTGATCTCAGGTATTGGTTTTTCATTATTGATTGACTGTTTTTTATTTCTTCTTGGTCCTTGTTAAACTTTTCTTGCATCTTCTCAGTACTTGTCTCCAGACTATTTATTTGTAACTCTATTTTGTTTTCCAGATTTTGGATCATTTTTATTATCATTATTCTGAATTCTTTTTCAGGTAGACTCCCTATCTCCTCCTCTTTGGTTTGGATTGGTGGGCTTTTATCATGTTCCTTTACCTGCTGAATATTTCTCTGCCTTTTCATCTTTCTTAGTTTGCTGTGTTTGGGGTGGCCTTTCTCTAGGCTGGAAGTTTGTGGTTCCTCTTTATTGTGGAGGTTCCTTCCTATGGGTGGGTTGGATGAGTGGCTTGTCAAGGTTCCCGGTTAGGGAAGCTTGTGTCAGTGTTCTGGTGGGTGGGTGGAGCTGTATCGCTTCTCTCTGGAGTGCAATGAAGTGTCCAGTAGCGAGTTTTGAGGTGTCTATGGGTTTGGTGTGACTTTTGACGGCCTGTAGTTTTGTGCTCAGGGTTATGTTCTTGTGTTGTTGGAGAGTTAGCTTGGTATGTCTTGCTCTGAAACTTGTTGGCTCTTGGGTGGAGCTTGGTTTCAGTGTAGGTATGGAGGCTTTGGGATGAGCTCCTGTCACTTAATGTTCCTTGGAGTCAGGAGTTTTCTGGTGTTCTCAAGTTTTGGATTTAAGCCTCCTGCCTCTGGCTTTCAGTCTTATTCTTCCAGTAGCCTCAAGACTTCTCCATCCATACAGCACCGATGATAAAACATCTAGGTTAATGGTGTAAAGATTGTCCACAGTGGGGGACACCCAGAGAAGTTCACAGAGTTACACGGAGAAAAGAAGAGGGAGGAGGGAGATAGAGGTGACCGGGAGGAGAAGAGGGGGAATCAAAAGGGGAGAGAGCAATCCTGCCAGTAATCAATTCCTTATGTGCTCTCCACAGTCTGGAACACTCAGGGAGGTTCATGGAGTTACATACAGAAGAGAAGAGGGAGGACTGAGATAGAGGTCACCAGGAGGAGAGGATGGGAAATCAAAAGGTAAGAGACCAATCTAGCCTGTGATCAGTTCCCTAAGTGTTCTCCACAGCCCAGAACATCCAAAGAGATTCACAAAGTTAAGTAGAGAAGAGAATGGGGAGAGAGGAGATAGAGGTGACCTGGGGGAGAAAGCAGAAAGTCAAAAGGGGAGACAGCAATCAAGCCAGTGATTCACACTCCTAAGTAAAAATGGGTACTAAAGACTGGATTCTTTTTTTTTTTCCCCATTTATTATTATTAGTTGGAGGCTAATTACTTTACAATATTGTAGTGGTTTTCGTCATAGAATTGATAACAAATACCAAAAAGCAAAGATTAAAAATCTAGAGTAGAGGTTGACTCTCAAAACTACAATACTTAAAAAAAAAAGAAAATTGCAAATGTATATAAATCACAAATATATATATATATGAAATTTGCTTTAAAAATAGGGTCTTTTTTTTTTGCAAGGTAATAGGTTTTAAAAATGAAAATTAAAGGGATAAGAAAAAACTTAAAAATAAAAGAAAATTAAAAATGATAATAGTAAAGTATATCTAGTAATTTCTCTGAAGCTGTTGAGGGCAGTGTGGGGTCAGTTCAGTTTCAGATATTTCCTTGTCCCACCTTATACTTTTCAAGATCTATAGGTCCCTTCTAATGTAGCCAATGGTAACTACACGGTTTTAATCTTTTGCACCTGTCGCTTCCAAAGTGGTTCCCTCTTTTTTTATGTTGGCTTCATCTGTTTGCAAGTCCTCTTCAGTATCTAACTTCCACCCTGACGTAAGGGGGCGAAGGTGGTCATTTATTTAGGCTCACTAGTTCCCACTAGTGCGGGGTGGGAGGAACACTACAAGAAAATATCACTAGTGTGTGGGGGGAGTGCTTGCAGTGTCTGGGCCACACTGGGTTTGCCCAAGCTCATGGCATGTGTGCTTTCCCAGTCTACACTGCTCAGGCTCCAGGTTGCTCTGCATTTCAGTTCAGTTCAGTTGCTCAGTTGTGTCTGACTCTTTGGCACCCCAAGAACTGCAGAACGCAAGGCCTCCCTGCCCATCACTAACTGCTGGAGTCTACCCAAACCCATGTCCATTGAGTCAGTGATGCCATCCAACCATCTCATCCTCTGTCATCCCCTTCTCCTCCTGCCCTCAATCTTTCACAGCATCAGGGTCTTTTCAAATGAGTTTGTTCTTTGCATCAGGTTGCCAAAGTATTGGAGTTTCAGCTTCAACATCAGTCCTTCCAATGAACACCCAAGACTGATCTCCTTTAGGATGGACTGGTTGGATCTCCTTGCAGTCCAAGGGACTCTCAAAAGTCTTCTCCAACACCACAGTTCAAAAACATCAATTCTTCGGCACCCAGCTTTCTTTATAGTCTAACTCTCATATCCATACATGACTACTTGAAAAACCATAGCCTTGACTAGACGGACCTTTGTGGACAAAGTAATGTCTCTGCTTTTTAATATGCTGTCTAGGTTGGTCATAACTTTCCTTCCAAGGACTAAATGTCTTTTAATTTCATGGCTGCAATCACTATCTGCAGTGATTTTGGAGCCACCCAAAATAAAATCAGCCACTGTTTCCACTGTTTCCCCATCTATTTGCCATGGAGTGATGGGACTGGATGCCATGATCTTAGTTTTCTGAATGTTGAGCTTTAAGTCAACTTTTTCACTCTTCTCTTTCACTTTAATCAAGAGGCTCTTTAGTTCTTCTTCACTTTCTGCCATAAGGGTGGTGTTATCTGCATATCTGAGATTATTGATATTTCTTCTGGCAGTCTTGATTCCAGCTTGTGCTTCATCCAGCCCAGCATTTCTCATGGTGTATTCTGCATATAAATTAAATAAGCAGGGTGACAATATACAGCCTTGACATTCTCCTTTTCCTATTTGGAGCTAGTCTGTTGTTCCATGTCCAGTTCTAACTGTTGCTTCCTGACCTGCATACAGGTTTCTCAAGAGGCAAGTCAGGTGGTCTGGTATTCCCATCTCTTTCAGAATTTCCCACCATTTATTGTGATCCACACAGTCAAAGGCTTTGGCATAGTCAATAAAGCAGAAAAAGATGTTTTTCTGAAATGCTCTTGCTTTTTCGATGATCCAGCACTTTAATCTCTGGTTCCTCTGCCTTTTCTAAAACCAGCTTGAACAGCTGGAATTTCATGGTTCACATATTGCTGAAGCCTGGCTTGGAGAATTTTGAGCATTACTTTACTAGTGTGTGAGATGAGTGCAATTGTCCTGTAGTCTGAGCATTCTTTGGCATTGCCTTTCTTTGGAATTGGAATGAAAACTGTCCTTTTCCAGTCCTCTGGCCACTGCTTAGTTTTCCAAATTTTCTGACATTTTGAGTGTAGTACTTTCACAGCATTATCTTTTAGGATTTGAAATAGCTCAACTGGAATTCTATCTCCTCCACTAGCTTTCTTCATAGTGCTGCTTCCTAAGGCTCATTTGACTTCATGTTCCAGGATGTCTGGCTAAGTGTGAGTGATCACACCATCATGATTATCTGGGTCGTGAAGATCTTTTTTGTGTGGTTCTTCCGTGTATTCTTGCCATCTCTTCTTAATATCTTCTACTTCTGTTAGGGCCATACCATTTCTGTCCTTTATTGAGACCATATTTGCATGTAGTATTCCTTTGGTATCTCTAAGTTTCTTGAGGTGATCTCTAGTCTTTCCCATTCTGTTGTTTTCCTCTATTTCTTTCCATTGATCGCTGAGGAAGTTTTTCTTATATCTTCTTACTATTCTTTGGAACTCTGTATTCAAATGGGTGTATCTTTCCTTTTCTCCTTTGCTTCTGTTCTTTTCACAGCTGTTTGTAAAGCTTCCTCAGATAGCTGTTTTGTTTTGTTTGTTTGTTTGTTTTCTCTTGGCAGTGCCTTATGTTAGAGATTTTTGTGGGAAAGTTCTCTCTCTCTCTTTCCTCTTTTTTTTTTTTCTCTCTCAGACTGTCCCAAGGTTTGGGTTGCTATCTCACTCTAGCTCCCTCAGATTGCCCTCAGGGCATTCAGGTCAGGTCCTTACCCTAAGCAATGAAGCCTGCACCCCCCTGTTCAGCCCCCACTTGCTAGTGGTGGACGCGAGCCCTGGGCTACTTTTCCACCTGTAATTGCAGTTAGACATGTAATCTGTGGGTTTTATTTATTTATTTATATATTTGTCCCTGTTATTTTGTCCTCTGAGACTGCAAAACTCCCCACAGACCTGCTGGTGAGAGGGTTTCCTCGTTATTGGAAACTTCTCCTCATTATGACTCCCTTTCTGGGATGGATCTCCGTCCCTCTTTTGCCTCTCTTTTTATCTTTTATATTTTGTCCTACCTCCTTTTGAAGACAATGGGCTTCCTTTCTGGGTGCCTGGTGTTCTCTGCCAGTGTTCAGAAGTTGTTTTGTGGTATTTGCTCAGCATTCAAATGATCTTTCGATGAATTTGTGGGGGGGAAAGTGGTCTCCCCATCATATTCCTCTGCCATCTTAGGATCACCCCCACCTTCTGTTTCTAATGATGTGATATAATTGAGTTTTACATTTCCCACAGTGTGCTTCCTCAGACCATTCTTCATCAAGAGGTTCCACAAGGAAAGATATCTCTGGCCTCAGGCTTCTTTGTATGATAGCAGTGTTTGGGTAACCAGAATAGAAGAAGAAACTTGTAAAGCTCATAGCTGTCAAAATATTATTTATGCTGCACTCATTTGGCCAAAGAAAGTCACGAGGCTACATCAGACTCAAGTGGTAGCAAAATAGATTCCATCTGTTGGTGGGAGGAACTTCAAAGAACTGTGGCATTTTTGTTATTTTGCAGCCACTATTTAGCCATAAGCCAGTTCTTGTCAGTGTGTGAGAAGTAAGTTAGCTCAGGTCCTTCAAAAACAGATACCAAGACAGGGTAAGCTATGCAAATATTTATTGTAGGAAATGCCTGAGGATAGAGGAGAGGGAGCCAGAGATGACATGGTAAACTTTTAGACCATGTTGCATACCTGACATCTATGAAAGAGAGAAGAAAGAAAGGAAAATTAAGTAAGAATAGCTTTACACTCCAGCAAAGTTCCTAAAATATATCTGGAAATGACTCAAAATTTCTTGACTTTTTACTGGGACAACCTCCCTTAGCCTCATGTTCATTTGCTCTGTCTTTCAGCTTATAAATGTTGATCAATACCTTTGTTGGCTATTTGTCTATTGCTACTAGGGATGCCATATTCCATCAACCATCACTACAAGTCCTGTAGGTAAACCCCAGTTGACTACCCCTCTGTATTAGTGGTAGCTATTTTAACTGTGCTCTCCTGGCTTCTGGCAATTAAGTTGTGTCCCTTGCCCTCTGTTACTTCAGGGCCCTGTTATCCTCATGGATATTAATAAACACAACTATGTGACTGTCTCTCCTACCACCATCTCTGGTCTTCAGAGGACAGCTGAAACTGAAATTACTAGTGATGCTAGTATCCTTGTTACCAGTGCATTCCTGGAAAGCATTATCCTTGACTAAGTCTTCTGGCCTCTAATAATATAGTATTTCCAGCCTGCCTACCTCTCTGAGACTTTGTATTTATTTCTCTATAATAAGTCTTTGCTTTCTCCAGGTTTCTAAGAACCACACTAGCGATGAGTTTGCCCCATCCTTTGGGGTTCTTTCAAGAATGTTAAATCTATGTCCCCAGAAAGAACCACTAAGTCAATGAGTTCTTGATTATCTCATTTTATATTCTGGTAAACTAGGCACCTTCAAAATCCAATCCTAGGAGTATTACCCTGATTCCTGATGGTATAAGCTAGCTAATTCTTACAGTCCCTTCAGAGTAGAAACTGTTTTTTTTTTTTTTTTTTTCTCTCTCTTATCTGGCCCAGCACATACCTACACAGGTTATCTTGAAATTTAGCCCTAGTTATATACCTCACTTCCCTGGTGGCTCAGAGGGTAAAGCATCTGCCTACAATGTAAGAGACCTGAGTTCGATTCCTGGGTCAGGAAAATCCCCTGGAGAAGGAAATGGCAACCCACTCCAGTACTCTTGCCTGGAAAATCTCATGGACAGAGGAGCCTGGTAGGCTACAGTCCATGGGGTCGCAAAGAGTCGGACACGACTGAGTGACTTCACTTATATACCTCACAGCCAGAAGAGGAGGCGGGAACAACTCCTGAAGGATGGGAAGATGGAGGCTGTAATCTCGCAGGAGAGAGGTCTCTATAACATTTTCTAACTCAGTAGAAGTGCTAGCCCTTCTAGAATAGAGTGGGGTATATAGAAAAGGGTACAAGTTTGGGGGATTTGGGAATCTGGAGAGTAAACATTTTCAAGGGAATTCAAATAGATATCCCTCTGCATTTTAATTTCCTAGGTTTCTATACCTGGGGTTCTAACCTAAATATAAAAGATATACCTTTGCTCAGCTTTTAAATGTCTCTGGATCTCTGTGACTGTAACATCCTGTGTCTGCTTCTCAGCACTGTTTGCTCTTCCACTTCAGGAGATAAACACCTCCATTAATGTACCAGAGGTTCTGTGATTTTAACCCTTAGCTTTTAATTCTTTGTTAACAGTGTTCAAGTTTCTCATTAACCCTTTCCAGGTCATTCATACAGCTTACTAAATAGCAAGTCTACTACATTGTTCTTGTAAACATATTCTTTGCATGTCTTTAGAAGTGCCTGAATCGTTGTTCCTGCAGAAATATTCCCCTTCAATGGAACATTTTGCCATGTCATCACCAGTGAAATTTATCAGTTTGGCTTGTGCCAGGGGAGTATTTTTATCCCATATAGCACTTGAGTTAGCATTCTCTTTTCCTACTGGGTTTTGAGTAAGCCAGTCTCTAAACCCCATATTATTGCCTAATTTATTAGACCTCTCTTGGATCTACTTGTGTTAGGGTCCTCTGAGAAGACACCAAGATGGAATTAGATATACAATAGTTTTATTGAGAGAAATGCCTTTGAGGTGTCAAGGGCAAAAATCTGGATAAAAAAATGAGAGTTTTCAGGTCTTGATGTAGATCAGGAACTCATGAAGGAGAGAAGTAAAGAAAGAGATTGGGTAGAAAGACTGCAGCAGAGTCCTTGAGTTAAAGTTGCCCAGTGGAAGAGTCCTGCATCTCTCAGTAACAGATCTCTATTTATACCCCTGTCATGCTTTCATTGGTTGGTACTAGCTCATGAGAAGAGTTACTTCCATGTAAACACAACAATGGATCCAGAGGGCCAAGGACTGGAGCCATCAGTTAGTTTGGCTACATAAAGCAGATTTGTGGCAGAGGTAAAAGCTTCACCTTTTGGATTAGTATAAATAGTGCAACTTTTCTAAATATTTTACTTATTATTGTGTCAATCAGCAGTTTATGCTTGATGGGCTTTTCATTTGTTTGTTTTTTGAATCAAATCCTCCCTAAGCTTTAGAATTTCCTTTTTAATTTCATTTGTATTGACATCTGTCTTTTTTCAGTTCAGGACTGTTAATACAGAATTACCCTAATTTGAAAGTTCCATTTGGTGTTTTTCAAGGAACGATTAGGTAATAAAATGTTTGGAAGATTCAGGCAGTTTCTTGCCTTATCCTGGACAGTCTCTTTATAAAATTGATAGATTGTTTGGTAACTAAGTAGCCTGAAAGAGGCAGTAGATATGACTCAATTTACTTCTTTACTATAACTCAGAAAAAGAAAAAAAAAAAAAAAACCAACAACCCAGAGTTCATGTCCAGCTGCTAGTGGGTCAGTTTTGTCATTTTCACATTGTATAGGTGTCCACCTACACTTGCATAGATGAGCTGATGATGCAACTCTGATTGTGTTTTCCTTTATGAAAGGCAAGAAATACCAGCATATGGTTCCCATGGGAACCTCACCTCTGTCCCTTTGTGCTACTCTAATGATGAGAAAATAGCAGGTAAATCAGCAATAATTGCTACTTTAGTTGGATAATACTGAAGGCTGTAGGCACAGAGGATGGCACAAATATGATAGGATCCATATTTGGAAGTTGTTTCTAAAACTCTTGATTCTGATCCATGTATGACTTGAACAGAGCTCTGAGGGTATATAAACACTGTAGGCTAATTTGTAGGCTTTGGGCTTTGATGCTTTGCATGCTGTTATGGTACAATGGAGCACATGCTGTGTTACCTGATTGCTCAAATCATTCTCAGTGATTATATCAGTACTTCCCCAACCCTAGGCACCAAATAATATTATTCTCAGATCTTTTAGTGGCTTTTAATACAACTTGGCTAAATAGAGCATAAACCAAATAAGATAGGGTGAATTTTTCAAGAGCAGATGTTTCTAGTCAAGCTGGCCATCTCTCTGACTCTGGATCCTGATTTTTGATTCTGGGTAGTCAGTCTCAATTTTTATTTGCAGAGCTAATAACCATTGCACATATTGATAATCTCTAGTAAAGTGAATAAACTCAACTTATGACCGGGTCTAAATGTGAATGCACAGTACCCAATTACCAGATGATGTTATCCGAGGGGTACTTAAGAAAAGTTTCCTGGAGTTAAACAGCTGCTTACTTTTTTTTTTTTTTTTACTACAAACCCGAATTCTATCACATGAGAATTACTTCTCAGGCCTCAGCAACAATGATATGGCATAGAGACACTGTGAAAATGAAAACGTTATTTGGAAGACATACCCCTTGACACTGGGTGAATATTCTTGTGAGAGTTAGTGTCTGAAAGCTTACTTGCCTTGAGATTATTTAACAGTATCATGTACAATCTTATCATTGTTTAATGGGCTTAAATCTTTAGTTCTTTGAATCTCTAGCTCTAGGAGAAGAGATATGGCACATCTGAGGGTGGGGGAAGTTTAAATTCACTGCCATAATGGTGATATTATTTAATGCATTATCATTAGCATACACTAAGTGAGCACTAATGAGTTAGCAGGTGCCATTACTATTACAATCATATATTAAATTAAATATTTTCAGCTCTGAACAGCTAATGTATCTTTAAGTTATTACCAGCAGAGAATTCTCCAGTAGGAAGAAAGCAGTTTATCACTTATCATGAATTCACAGTGATACTATATTTGTGCATGTATATTTGTTTCTTTCTTTAAGTATGTTGTACATGTACAACATATTCTATTTCATATTATCTGACTCTGTAGGGCACAGTCAAGCCTCTGAGAGACTACAGTCAAGAGCCTTAATGAAAATAAGCCATTACTCTCTTCTGCATAATATCTCTGGGTTTTCAAAGTGCATTCATACTGATTTAATGCAGTCCACAAATTTTTTATGTAGGAAAGACTATTAACTTTGAATAATTGAAATACTGAGGTTTAGAAAGGGTAAATAATTAATATAAGGTGACACAGTTTGTAAGATGTAGATCTGGCACTATAAACTTGGTCTTCTGAGTCTCTGATATTCCACTCGGTACAGGTAAAATGATCAAGTGAGATTTTACAGGGAAAAATACCACTGGATGTGTGTGTGTTGCTATGTACACCAATAATTGTGGGATGGGCTGTGGTAGAAAGAAACATTCTTTACCTGAGATTAATAAGTGGGATGTTTAGAGAGAACAGCATCGAAACATGTATATTATCTAGGGTGAAACAGATCACCAGCCCAGGTTGGATGCATGAGACAAGTGCTCGGACCTGGTGCACTGGGAAGACCCAGAGGGATCGGGTAGAGAGGGAGGTGGGAGGGGGGATCGGGATGGGGAATACATGTAAATCCATGGCTAATTCATGTCAATGTATGACAAAAACCACTACAATATGGTAAAGTAATTAGCCTCCAACTAATAAAAATAAATGAAAAAAAAAAAAAACCTAATGAAAATCATGCTTGTTATATGTTACCATTCAGTACCAAGATTTTTTGAGTTCCTCTTTTCTTGTATTTTCAAAATAATTGTTTTTAATGTATCAATATATTTTTCTGGCTTAACTTCTTTTGGATCAAAAGAATACAGTAATGATTATATTCAGTTCTGAAATGCTTCATTTCCTTAATTTTTATCATCGACCTCACTTGTTTATGATTAAAGGTTCAGGTTCAAATTCCCAGAGAGAAATTAGTTTGGAGGTAAGCCATAAATCTAGTCTAAATATACAATTCATCTTTGTTAGGACTTATAGAAGTTTTACTAGCACTGAAAAAGCAAATTTAGTGACCAAACTAAGAGGCATTTAAAAAAAATAAGCAGAAATATGTATTTACTATCTTTCTTTTAATATGTTTTGTTTCTCTTAGAACCAAAGGTTCTTGAAAGTTGTTAGATTATCAGTTTTGTTAGCATTTCTTGGCTACAGGTATTAAGACAGTAAGGCTACATGTAGCAAGACGATGAAAGAGGTGAAGCAGGTGACAGGTGAGTATTTCATCTACAATTACTTGCAATCTAAACCTCTAACCCTACCCAACTTCACCACCAAATATTTACTGTATGCAAGTCCTTTTAATTTAGTACTGTTCAGGGCAGCAAGGGTTTATTTGGTCATCTAATTTGGACCTAGCATTGCAATGAGTTTGGAACATTTCCAAGTATCTTTTCTTTGCAACTTTTATTAGTAGACTCAGTCTTTCATGAGACTTCCTATAAAGCTGCCCATCCTATTTTCTCTCTGTAATAGACTGTATTATTTCTCTTTCCATTTTGTGACATGATTATTGATGTAACTGTCATTTGTCTTATTAAATTATGAGTTTTTTTTGCAAATAAAGACTGTATTTTACTCACCTTTGTGAGTTATGATGTAGAAATATACTGGAGTAATAATAAGAACTTAATTTTTAAAAATTTAATTTATTTTTAATTGAAGGATAATTCCTTCATGATATCGTGTTGGTTTCAGCCATACACCAACATGAGTCAGCCATAGGTATACATATGTCCTCTACCTCTTGAATCTCCTTCCCACATCTTAACCCATCCCACCCTTCTAGGTTGTCACAGAACACTGGTCTAAGTTCCCTGAGTCATACAGCAAATTCCAATTGGATATCTATTTTGCATATGATAGTGCATTTGTTATCACGGTACTCTCTCCATTCGTTCCACCCCCTCCTCCTTCCCATGTCCATAAGTCTGAAGAACTTATATTTTTTTAATGAATAAGCTAATGGTGGGAAAGTTGGTATTAGGTATCTGTGAACTGAATTGAAAGCACTTAGTTTTTGTTTAAATCTTTCATAACTATCAACTTATGCTAGGACAGATGTTATCCTTTCAGAACAGATTCTTATGGGGTTTTGTTTTCTAGGTGTATTCAATCTAATTGTTTATATTTATGGGTCTTATTTCTATGCTTTGTTTCAGTTACAGTTTTAATGTAACATTAATATATTTTATACAACAGCATACTACTCATTTTTTTAAATCTCTGAGTTTTAAAATTCCATTTGTGATGAGTTACATATAAAGTTTAATCTGGGAATGAATGAAAGAAAATTTGGTTTTGTTCATCTTTCCCAAATTTGGGGGAAGTCTGATGCTGTAAAGAACAACACCGCTTAGGAACCTTGAATGTTAGCTCCATGAATCAAGGTAAATTGAACATGGTCAAGCAGAGATGGCAAGTTTGAACATTAACATCTTAGTAATCAGTGAAATAAACTGGACAGGAATGGGTGAATTTAATAAAGATGACCATTTATCTACTACTGTGGGAAAGAATCTGTTAGAAGAAATAGACAAGAAAATAGTCAACAAAAGAGTCTGAAATGTGGTACCTGGGTTCAACCTCAAAAACTACAGAATGATATTGATTCATTTCCAAGGCAAACAATTCAACATCAAAGTAATCCAAGTCTACTCCCCAACCACTGATACTGAAGAAGCTGAAGTGGAACTGTTCTATGAAGACCTACAATACCTTCTAGAACTAACACCAGAAAAAGATGTCTGTTTCAACATAGGGGTTGGAATGCAAGAGTAGGAAGTCAAGAAATACCTGGAATAACAGGCAAGTTTGGACTTGGAGTATAAAATGAAGCAGGACAAAAGCTAACAGAGTTTTTTCAAGAGAACATGTTAGTCATAGCAAACACCTCTTCTTACAACACAAGAGATAACTCTGCACATGAACATCACCAGATGGTCAATATCAAAATCAGATTGATTATGTTCTTTGAGGCCAAAGACGGAGAAGCTCTATGCAGTCAGAAAAAACAAGACCTGGAACTGACTGTGGCTCAGATCATGAGCCCCTTATTGCAAAATTCAGGCTTAAATAGAAGAAAGTAGGGAATACCACTAGGCCACTCAGGAATGACCTAAATAAAACCCCATATGATTATTCAGTAGAGGTGATGAATAGATTCAAGGGACTAGGTCTAGTACACAGAACGCCTAAAGATCTATGAGTAGAGGTTCATAACATTGTACAGGAGGCAGTGCCCAAAACCATCACTCTAAAAAATAAATGCAAGAAGGAAAAGTGGTTGTTTGGGAAGGCTTTTACAAATAGCTGAGTGAAAAAGAGAAGTGAAAAGCGAGGGAAAAAGGGAAAGATATACAAACTGAATGCAGAGTTCCAGAGAATGTCAAGGAGAGATAAGAAGGCCTTCTTCAATGAACAATGCAAAGAAATACAGGAAAACAATAGAATGTGAAAGACTAGAGATCTCTTCAAAAAAATTGGAGCTATCAAGGGAACATTTCATGCAAGAATGGGCATGATAAAGAAGAGAAATGGTAAGGACTTAATAGAAGAAGGAGTGACAAGAATACACAGAAGAACTGTACAAAAAGATCCTAATGAACCAGATAACCATGATTGTATGGTCACTCACCTAGAGCTGGACATCCTGGAGTGTGAAGTCAAGTGGGCCTTAGGAAGCATTTTACAAACAAAACTAGAGAGGGTGACAAAATTCTAGTTGAGCTATTCAAAATCCTAAAAGATGCTGCTGCTAACGTGATGCACTCATGTCAACAAATTTGGAAAACTCTGTAGGGCCATAGGAATAGAAAAGGTCAGTTTTCATTCCAATCTCAAAGAAGAACAATGCTGAAGAGTGTTCAAACTAGTGTACAATTGCACTTATTTTATATGCTAGCAAGATTTTGATCAGAATCCTTCAAATTAGGCTTCAGTGGTATCAGAACTGAGAACTTCCAGATGTACAAGATAGGCTTTGAAGACGCAGAGGAACCAGACATCAAATTGCCAACATTAATTTGTTCATGGAGAAAGCAAAGGGATTCCAGGAAAACGTCTTTTAAAAAAATAATTTATATTTATTTTAATTTGAGGCTAATTACTTTTCACTATATTGATTCTTCCAATCCATGAATATGGTATATTTCTCCATCTATTTGTGTCCTCTTTGATTTCTTTCATCAGTGTTTTATAGTTTTCTATATAGAGGTCTTTTGTTTCTTTCGGTAGATTTATTCCTAAGTATTTTATTCTTTTTGTTGCAATGGTGAATGGGATTGTTTCTTTAATTTCTCTTTCTGTTTTCTTATTGTTAGTGTATAGGAATGCAAGGGATTTCTGTGTGTTAATTTTATATCCTGCAACTTTACTATATTCATTGATTAGCTCTAGCAATTTTCTGGTGGAGTTTTTACGGTTTTCTATGTAGAGGATCACGTCATCTGCAAATAGTGCGAGTTTTATTTCTTCTTTTCCAATCTGGATTCCTTTTATTTCTTTTTCTTCTCTGATTGCTGTGTCTAAAACTTCCAAATCTTTGTCAAATATTAGTGGTGAGAGTGGGCACCTTTGTCTTATTCCTGACTTTAGGGGAAATATTATCAATTTTTCACCATTGAGGATAATGTTTGCTGTGGGTTTAACATATATGACTTTCATTATGATGAGGTATGTTACTTCTATCCAGCTTTCTGGAGGGTTTTTATATAAATGGGTGTTGAATTTTCTCAAAGGCTTTCTCTGCATCTATTGAGATAATCATATGGCTTTTATCTTTCAATTTGTTAAATTGGTATATCACATTGATTGATTTGCAAATATTGAAGAATCCTTGCATCCCTGGGATAAAGCCCACTTGGTCATGATGTATGATCTTTTTAATATGTTGTTGGATTCGGTTTATTAGAATTTTGTTTAGGATTTTTGCATCTATGTTAATCAGTGATATTGGCCTGTAGTTTTCTTTTTTTGTGGCATTTTTGTCCGGCTTTGGTATTAGGATGATGGTGGCCTCAAAGAATGAGTTTGGCAGTTTACTTCCTCTGGAATTTTCTGGAAGATTTTGAGTAGGATCGATGTTAGTTCTCTAAATTTTTGGTAAAATTCACCTCTGAAACCATCTCGTCATAGGCTTTTGTTTGCTGTAAGATTTTTTTTTCCATTTATTTTTATTAGTTAGAGGCTAATTACTTTACAATATTGTAGTGGTTTTTGACATACATTGACATGAATCAGCCATGGATTTACACGTATTCCCCATCCCAATCCCCCCTCCCACCTCCCTCTCCACCCGATTCCTCTGGGTCTTACCAGTGCACCTGCCCAAAGCACTTGTCTCATGCATCCAACCTGGGCTGGTGATCTGTTTCACACTTGATAATATACATGTTTTGATGCTGTTCTTTCTAAACATCCACCCTCGCCTTCTCCCACAGAGTCCAAAAGTCTGTTCTGTACATCTTTGTCTCTTTTTCTGTTTTGCATATAGGGTTATCATTACCATCTTTCTAAATTCCATATATATGCGTTAGTATACTGTATTGGTCTTTAAATTTCTGGCTTACTTCACTCTGTATAATGGGCTCCAGTTTCATCCATCTCATTAGAACTGATTCAAAGGAATTCTTTTTAATGGCTGAGTAATATTCCATGGTGTATATGTACCACAGCTTCCTTATCCATTCGTCTGCTGATGGGCATCTAGGTTGCTTCCATGTCCTGGCTATTATAAACAGTGCTGTGATGAACATTGGGGTGCATGTGTCTCTTTCAGATCTGGTTTCCTCAGTGTGTATGCCCAGAAGTGGGATTGCTGGGTCATATGGCAGTTCTATTTACAGTTTTTTAAGAAATCTCCACACTGTTTTCCATAGTGGCTGTACTAGTTTGCATTCCCACCAACAGTGTAAGAGGGTTCCCTTTTCTCCACACCCTCTCCAGCATTTATTGCTTGTAGACTTTTGGATAGCAGCCATCCTGACTGGCGTGTAATGGTACCTCATTGTGGTTTTGGTTTGCATTTCTCTGATAATGAGTGATGTTGAGCATCTTTTCATGTGTTTGTTAGCCATCTGTATGTCTTCTTTGGAGAAATGTCTGTTTAGTTCTTTGGCCCATTTTTTGATTGGGTCATTTATTTTTTTGGAATTGAGCTGCAGGAGTTGCTTGTATATTTTTGAGATTAATCCTTTGTCTGTTTCTTCATTTGCTATTATTTTCTCCCAATCTGAGGGCTGTCTTTTCACCTTACTTATAGTTTCCTTTGTAGTGCAAAAGCTTTTAAGTTTCATTAGGTCCCATTTGTTTAGTTTTGCTTTTATTTCCAATATTCTGGGAGGTGGGTCATAGAGGATCTTGCTGTGATTTATGTCGGAGAGTGTTTTGCCTATGTTCTCCTCTAGGAGTTTTATAGTTTCTGGTCTTACATTTAGATCTTTAATCCATTTTGAGTTTATTTTTGTGTATCATGTTAGAAGGTATTCTAGTTTCATTCTTTTACAAGTGGTTGACCAGTTTTCACAGCAACACTTGTTAAAGAGGTTGTCTTTTTACTATTGTATATTCTTGCTGCCTTTATTGAAGATAAAGTGTCCATAGGTATGTGGATTTATCTCTGGGCTTTCTATTTTGTTCCATTGATCTATATTTCTGTCTTTGTGCCAGTACCATACTGTCTTGATGACTGTGGCTTTGTAGTATAGTCTGAAGTCAGGCAGGTTGATTCCTCCAGTTCCATTCTTCTTTCTCAAGTGTACTTTGGCTATTCAAGGTTTTTTGTATTTCTAAAAAATTGTGAAATTTTTTGTTCTAGTTTTGTGAAAAATACCGTTGGTAGCTTGATAGGGATAGCATTGAATCTATAGATTGCTTTGGGTAGTATAGTCATTTTGACAATATTGATTCTTCCAATCCATGAACACGGTATATTTCTCCATCTGTTTGTGTCCTCTTTGATTTCTTTCATCAGTGTTTTATAGTTTTCTATGTATAGGTCTTTTGTTTCTTTAGGTAGATATACTCCTAAGTATACTGTTCTTTTTGTTGCAATGGTGAATGGTATACTTTCCTTATTTTCTCTTTCTGTTTTCTCATTGTTAGTGTATAGGAATGCAAGGAATTTCTGTGTGTTAATTTTATATCCTGCAACTTTACTATATTCGTTGGTTAGCTCTAGTAATTTTCTGGTAGAGTCTTTAGGGTTTTCTATGTAGAGGATCATGTCATCTGCAAACAGTGAGAGTTTCACTTCTTCTTTTCCTATCTGGATTCCTTTTACTTCTTTTTCTGCTCTGATTGCTGTGCCCAAAACTTCCAAAACTATGTTGAATAGTAGTGGTGAGCATGGACACCCTTGTCTTGTTCCTGATTTCAGGGGAAATGCTTTCAATTTTTCACCATTGAGGGTAATGCTTGCTGTGGATTTGTCATATGTAGTTTTTATTATGTTGAGGCATGTTCCTTCTATTCCTACTTTGTGGAGAGTTTTAATCATAAATGGATGTTGGATTTTGTCAAAGGCTTTCTCTGCATCTATTGAGATAATCATATGGTTTTTATCTTTCAATTTGTTAATGTGGTGTATTACATTGATTGATTTGTGGATATTAAGGAATCCTTGCATTCCTGGGATGAAGCCCACTTGGTCATGATGTATGATCTTTTTAATATGTTGTTGGATTCTGTTTGCTAGAATTTTGTTAAGGATTTTTGCATCTATGTTCATCAGTGATATTGGCCTGTAGTTTTCTTTTTTTGTGTGGCATCTTTGTCTGGTTTTGGATTTAGGGTGATGCTGGCCTCATAGAATGAGTTTGGTATTTTCCCTTCTTCTGCAGTTTTCTGGAAGAGTTTGAGTAAGATAGGTGTTAGCTCTTCTCAAAATTTTTGGTAGAATTCAGCTGTGAAGCCATCTGGTCCTGGGCTTTTGTTTGCTGGAAGATTTCTTATTACAGTTTCGATTTCCATGCTTGTGATGGGTCTGTTAAGATCTTCTATTTCTTTCTGGTTCAGTTTTGGAAAGTTATACTTTTCTGAGAATTTGTCCATTTCTTCTAAGTTGTCCATTTTATTGGCATAGAGTTGCTAGTAGTAGTCTCTTATGATCCTTTGTATTTCAGTGTTGTCTGTTGTGATCTCTCCATTTTCATTTTTAATTTTATTACTTTGGTTCTTCTCCCTTTGTTTCTTAATGAGTCTGGCTAACGGTTTGTCAATTTTGTTTATTTTTTCAAAAAAACAGCTTTTAGCTTTGTTAATTTTTGCTATGGTCTCTTTAGTTTCTTTTGCATTTATTTATGCCATAATTTTTAAGATTTTTTTCCTTCTACTAACCCTGGCGTTCTTCATTTCTTCCTTCTCTAGTTGCTTTAGGTGTAGAGTTAGGTAATTTATTTAACTTTTTTCTTATTTCTTGAGGTAAGCCTGTAATCCTATGAAGCTTCCCCTTAGCACTGCTTTTGCAGTGTCCCGTAGGTTTTGGGTTGTTGTGTTTTCATTTTCATTCATTTCTATGTGTATTTTGATTTCTTTTTTGATTTCTTCTATGATTTGTTGGTTATTCAGAAGCGTGTTATTTAGCCTCCATATGTTTGAATTTTTAATATTTTTTTCCTGTAATTGAGATCTAATCTTACTGCACTGTTATCAGAAAAGATGACTGGAAGGATTTCAATTTTTTTGAATTTACCAAGGCTAGATTTATGGCCCATGATGTGATCTATTCTGGAGAAGGTTCTGTGTGTGCTTGAGAAAATGGTGAAATTGATTGTTTGGGGGTGAAATGTCCTATAGATATCAATTAGTTCTAGCTGGTCCATTGTGTCATTTAAAGTTTGTGTTTCCTTGTTAATTTTCTGTTTGGTTGATCTATCCATAGGTGTGAGTGGGGTATTAAAGTCTCCCACTATTATTGTGTTACTATTAATTTCCTCTTTCATACTCATTAGCGTTTACCTTACATATTGCGGTGCTCCAATGTTGGGTGCATATATATTTATAATTGTTATATCTTCCTCTTGGATTTATCCTTTGATCACTATGTAGTGTCCTTCTTTGTCTCTTTTCACAGCCTTTATTTTAAAGTCTATTTTATCTGATATGAGTATTGCGACTCCTGCTTTCTTTTGGTCTCCGTTTGTGTGAAATTTTTTTTCCAGCCCTTCACTTTTAGTCTGTATCTGTCCCTTGTTTTGAGTTGAGTCTCTTGTAGGCAGCACATATAGGAGTCTTGTTTTTGTATCCATTCAGCCAGTCTTTGTCTTTTGGTTGGGGCATTCAACCCATTTCCATTTAAAGTAATTATTGATAGGTATGGTCCCATTGCCATTTACTTTGTTGTTTTAGTTTCACATTTATACAACCTTTCTGTGTCTCCTGTCTAGAGAAGATCCTTTAGAATTTGTTGAAGAGCTGGTTTGGTGGTGCTGAATTCTCTCAGCTTTTGCTTGACTGTAAAGCTTTTGAATTCTCCTTCATATCTGAATGAGATCCTTGCTGGGTACAGTAATCTAGGTTGTAGGTTATTCTCTTTCATTACTTTAAGTATGTCCTGCCATTCCCTTCTGGCCTGAAGGGTTTCTATTGATAGATCAGCTGTTATCCTTATGGGAATCCCTTTGTGTGTTATTTGTTGTTTCTCCCTTGCTGCCTTTAATATTTGTTCTTTGTGTTTGATGTTTGTTAATTTGATTAATATGTGTCTTGGGGTGTTTCTCCTTGGGTTTATCCTGATTGTGACTCTCTGGGTTTCTTGGACTTGCGTCACTATTTCCTTCCCCATTTGGGGGAAGTTTTCAGCTATTATCTCCTTGAGTATTTTCTCATGGCCTTTCTATTTGTCTTCTTCTGGAACTCCTATGATTCGAATGTTGGGGCATTTCACATTGTCCCAGAGGTCCCTGAGGTTGTCCTCATTTCTTTTGATTCTTTTTTTTCCTCTCTGCTTCATTTATTTCCACCATTTTATCTTCTACCTCACGTATCCTATATTCTGTCTCTGTTATTCTACTGTTGGTTCCCTCCAGAGTGTTTTTTTATCTCATTTATTGCATTATTCACTTTGAATTGACTTTTTTATTTCTTCTAGGTCCTTATTAAACATTTCTTACATCTTCTCAATCTTTGTCTCCAGGTTTTTTCCTTTCTGCTTCATTCGTTTCCACCATTTTTCTTCTACCACACTTATCCTATCTTCTGTCTCTGTTATTCTACTGTTGGTTCCCTCCAGAGTGTTTTTGATCTCATTTATTGCATTATTCATTTTTAACTGACTCATTTATTTCTTCTAGGTCCTTATTAAACATTTCTTGCATCTTCTCAATCCTTGTCTCTAGGCTATTTATCTGTAACTCCATTTTCTTTTCAAGATTTTGGATCATTTTTATTACCATTATTCTAACTTCTTTTTCAGGTGGATTCCCCATCTCCTCCTCTTTTGTTTGACTTGGTGGGCATTTTTCATGTCCCTTTACCTGCTGGGTATTTCTCTGCCTCTTCATCTTGTTTAGATTACTGTGTCTGGAGTGGGATTTCTGTATTCTGGTGGTCTGTTCTTCCTTTTTATTTTGGAGGTTTCTCCCAGTGGGTGGGGTTGGACGATTGGCTTGTCAAGGTTTCCCGGTTAGGGAAGCTTGCGTCGGTGTTCTAGTGTGTGGAACTGGATTTCTTCTCTCTGGAATGCAATGGAGTGTCCCGTAGTGAGTTTTGAAATGGATCTATGTGTTAGGTGTGACTTTGGGCAGCCTGTATGTTGACGCTCAGGGCTATGTTCCTGCGTTGCTGGAGAATTTGCGTGGTATGTCTTGCTCTGGAACTTATTGACTCTTGGGTGCTGGTTTGTTTCAGTGTAGGTATGGAGGCTTTTGGATGGTCTCTTATTACTTAATGTTCCTTGTAGTCAAGAGTTTTCTGGTGTTCTCAGGTTTTGGCCTTAAGTCTCCTGCCTCTGGATTTCAGTTTTATTCTTCCAGTAGTCTCAAGACTTCTGCAACTATACAGCACTGATAATAAAACTTCTAGGTTAATGGTGAAAAGATTCTCCACCATGAGGGACACCCAGAGAGGTTCACAGAGTTACATGAAGAAGAGGAGAGGGAGGAGGGAGATAGAGATGAGCAGGAGGAGAAAAAGGGGGACTCAAGAGGAGAGAGACAGATCTTCACTGTTCTCTATTCCCAAAGTGTTCTCCATAGCCCAGACAACCACAGAGATTCACAGAATTGGATTAGGGAGAGAAGGGGTAGGGAGGATATAGAGGTGATCTGGGGGAGAAAATGGAGAGTCAAGATTGGGAGAGAGTAATCAACACACTCCTGAGTAAAAATGGGTACTGAAGTTTTGATTCTTAAATGTCCAATAAAGACTAAAAATCTAGAGTAGAGGTTAGACTCTTAAAAATACAATATTAAAAACAAAACACAAAAAATTTTATAAATATATATGAAGTTCGGTTTAAAAATAGGGCCTCTTTTTTTTTTTTTTTTTTGCAATGTTATAGTGAAATGAAAATGAAAATTAAGGAGTAATAGAGGACTTCAAAGGAAAATACGAGAACAAAATTAAAAAAAAGAAAAAAAATTCTAATTGAAAAAATAGCAAAAATATATGAAAATGAAAATGAAAGTTAAGGGGTAATGGAGGAGTAATAGGGAATTTTAAAAGAAAATACAAGAGAAAAAATAAAAAAAGAAAAGAAAAAAATTATTAAAATAAAAAGTAAAAATATATCTAAGAATTTCTCTGGAGCTGTTGCAGTCAGTGTGGTTTCCGTCTAGTTTCAGATACCTCCCCATTCCAGCTTACACTTCTTGATATCTGTAGGCTCCTTCCAGTGTAGTCGGTATTACCTACAGGGATTTTAATCTGTTGCACCTGTCACTTCTGAAGCGGTTCCCTTTGTTTATTTGGCTTCTGTTTGCCGGTCTCTTCAGTGTCTAATTTCCTCCCTGACACAGGTGGGCAGAGGTAGTCTCTTGTTCACGTTTGCTTGTTCAGTCGTACTGCGGGGAGGGAGGGGCTCTGCAGACTAATGTCACAGGCCTGTGTGGGGAGCACTCGCAGTGTTCCAGCCACATTGGGTTTTCCCTTGCTCATGGCTGTGTGCTTTCCCCGTCTACACTGCTCAGGCTCCTGGCTGCTCTATATGGAGCAGGCCCTGTGTTGTGTGCAGTTCCAGTTTTCGGGTATTCCACAAAAGCACGGACTCGGTTGAGCCTGCGTTTTGTGCCTTCCCTGGCCCAAGCAGCTCAGGCAGCCAGGAGCTTGACAGGCACACTCTCCCTGGGTGCGGTGGGCCTTATCCCCTCCGCGGTCCCAACCTTAGTGTCTGCGTGCACCAGTCCGGTGCGTGCGCCTTGTGTCTGTTCTCGGGAGCTGGCCTTTAGCCGCGACCCTCCGGGTGGATGTCAACCATCCAGAATATCAGGAAGTCTTTGGTTAGAAACTGGGAGCCTTTTTGCAGTTTGGTAGGGTGTGCCATCTCTGAGGCCAAGTTTACCCCTTTCCCCTCCCCCCTGCCTCCTGCCTGCAGCGGGGGGTGGGCTGGTCTGCCACCGAGTAGCTCTTCTCTGGAATTGCTCAGACCCTTTGTTCTGCAAACGGCTGGCAGTGTGTTCGGGCCGGTTAATTTTCTCTCTCTCTCTTGCTATCCCACAGTTTAAGTTGCTATCTCATGTTAGCTCCCTCTGATTGCCCTCAGGGCATTCGAGCCCGGTCCTTACCCTAAGCAATGCCGCCCGCTCCTCTCCATTCTGCCTCCACTTGCTGGTGGCGGATGTGGGCATCTGGGGTACTTTTCTGCTGGGAATTGCTTTTAAGCATGTAATCTGTGGGTTTTATTTATTTTTCCTCCCAGTTAGGTTGCCCTCCAAGATTCGAAAACTTCCCCCAGACTCGCCAGTGTGAGTGTTTCCTGGTGTTTGGAAACTTCCTCTGTTATGACTCCCTTCCCAGGACAGGTCTCCATCCCTAGCTCTTTTGCCTCTCTTTTTATCTTTTATATTTTGTCCTACCTCCTTTCGAAGATGATGGACTGCTTTTCTGGGTGCCTGATGTCTTCTGCTAGTGGTCAGAAGTTGTTTTGTGTAGTTTGCTCAGCGTTCAAATGTTCTTTCGATGAATTTATAGGAGAGAAAGTGGTCTCCCCGTCCTATTCCTCTGCTATCTTAGCTCCTCCCCTGAAATATATTTATAATTGTTATATCTTCTTCTTGGATTGATCCTTTGATCATTATGTAGTTTATTTCTTTGTCTCTTTTCATGGCCTTTATTTCAAAGTCTATTTTATCTGATATGAGTATTGCTACTCCTTCTTTCTTTTGGTCTCCATTTGCATGAAATATCATTTTCCAGCGCTTCACTTTCCATCTCTATGTGTCCCTTGGTTTGAGGTGGGTCTCTTGTAGACAGCATATATAGGCGTCTTATTTTTGTATCCATTCAGCCAGTCTTCGTCTTTTGGTTGGGGCATTCAACCCATTTACATTTAAGGTAATTGTTGATAAGTATCATCCGATTGCCATTTACTTCATTGTTTTGGGTTTGAGTTTATACACCTTTTCTGTGTTTCTTGTCTAGAGAAGATCCTTTAGCATTTGTTGAAGAGCTGGTTTGGTGGTGCTAAATCCTCTCAGCTTTTGCTTGTCTGTAAAGCTTTTGATTTCTCCTTCGTTTTTTAATGAGCTCCTCACTGGCTGTAGTAATCTGGGTTGTAGGATTATCTCTTTCACGACTTTAAATATGTCCTGGCATTCCCCTCTGGCCTGAAGAGTTTTTATTGAAAGATCAGCTGTTATCCTCATGGGGATCCCCTTGTGTGTTATTTGTTGCTTTTTCCTTGCTACTTTTAATATTTGCTCTTTGTGTTTGATCTTTGTTAATTTGATTAATATCTGTCTTGGGATGTTTTGCCTTGGGTTTATCCTGTTTGGGACTCTCTGGGTTTCTTGGACTTGGGTGGCTCTTTCCTTCCCCATTTTAGGCAAGTTTTCAACTATTATCTCCTCAAGTATTTTCTCATGCCCTTTCTTTTTGTCTTCTTCTTCTGGGACTCCTGTGTTTCGAATGTTGGAGCATTTAACATTGTCCCATAGCTGTCTGAGGTTGTCCTCATGTTTTTTAATTCGTTTTTCCTCTCTGCTTCATTTATTTACACCATTCTATCTTCCACCTCACTAATACTATCTTCTGCCTCAGTTATTCTACTGTTGGTTGCCTCCAGAGTGCTTTTGATCTCAGTTTTTACATTATTTTTTATTGATTGACTCTTTTATTAATTTCTTCTTGGTCCTTGTTAAACATTTCTTGCATCTTCTGAATCCTTGTCTCTAGTCTATTTATCTGTGTCTCCATTTTGTTTTCAAGATTTTGAATCATTTTTACTATCAATTCTCAATTTTTTTTTCCACGTAAACTCCTTATCTCCTCTTTTTTTGGGGGGGGGTGTTGTGGGCATTTATTATGTTTCTTTACTTGTTGAATATTTATCTGACTTTTCACCTTGTTTAGATTTCCTTGTTTGGGATGGCCTTTCTGTAGACTGGAAGTTTGTGGTTCCTCTTTATTGTGGGACTTGTTCCCTTTGGGTGGGGTTGGACTAGTGTCTTGTCAAGGTTTCCTGGTTAGGGAAGCTTGTGTCTGTATTCTGGTGGGTGGAGCTGGATCTCTTCTCTCTGGAGTGCAATGAAGTGTCCAGTATTGAGTTTTTGGGTGTCTATGGGTTTGGCATGGCTTTGAGCAGCCTGTATTTTAATGCTCAGGGCTGTGTTCCATTGTTGCTGGAGAATTAGCATGGTATGTCTTGCTCTGGAACTTTTTGGCTCTTGGGTGGTGCTTGGTTTCAATGTAGTTGTGGAGGCTTTTGGATGAGCTCTTGTTGAATAATGTTCCCTGGAATCAGGAGTTTTCTGGTGTTCTCAAGTTTTGGATTTAAGCCTGCTGCTTCTGTCTTTCAGTCTTATTCTTACAATAGCCTCAAGACTTCTCCATCCATACAGCACAGATGACAAAACATCTTTGTTAATGGTGAAAATATTCTCCACAGTGAGGTACACCCATAGAGGTTCACAGAGTTACACAGAGATGAGAAGAGGGAGGAGGGAGATAGAGGAGGAGAAGAGGGAGTGTTAAAAGAGTAGAAACAGATTCAAAGAGTTAAGCAGAGAAAATAAGGGGGAGGGAGGAGATAGAGGTGACCTGGCACAGAAATGGGAGTGTCAAAAGGGGATAGAGCAATCACGTCGGTAATCACACCCCTAAGTGAAATTGGATACTGAAGATTAGATTCTTAAAGGTACAAAATTGAGAAGAAATACAAAAAAGCAAAGACTAAAAATCTAGAGTAGAGGTTAGACTCTCAAAAATACAATATTAAAAATACAAAACAAAATCAATCACAAAAATTATAAAAATATATATATATGAAATTTGCTTTAAAAATAGGGTCTTTTTTTGCAATGTAATAGTAGGTTATAAAAATGAAAATTAAAGGAGTAATAAAGAACTTAAAAATTTAAAAATGATTATAGTAAAAATATATCTAGGAATTTCTCTGGAGCTGTTTGTTGCGGGCAGTGTGGGATCAGTTCAGTTTCAGATAGTTCCTTGTTGCAGCTTGACTTCTTTTCAAGGTCTATAAGCCCCTTCCCATGCTTAGTCAATGTTAAGGACAGGGTTTTAATCTGTTGCACCTGTCACTTGTGGAGTGGTTCTCTCTTCTTTGTTTTGGCTTCCTCTGTTTACATGCCTTTTCAGTGTGTAATTTCTGCCCTGACACAAGGTCGCTTATTTAGGTGGTCATTTATTTAGACTCACTTGTTCAGTTGTGTTATGGGGAGGGAGGGACCCTGCAAACAAATATCACTGGCATGTGTGGAGAGTGCTCACAGGGTATGGTCCATATTGGGTTTGCCCCAGCTCATGGCGGCATTTGCTTTCCGGGTCTACACTGCTCAGGCTCCAGGTTGCTCTGCAGGGGTACTGTCTGAAGTGGGCCCAGCGTTTTGTGCATTTCCCAGGTCTAAGCTCCTTAGGTTCAGGTTCTTGGGTACTCCATAAGGGCACAGACTCGGATGTGCATTTTGTCCCCTTCCCAGGTACAACCAGATCAGGCGACCAGGTACTGTGTGAGCACACAGTTCCAGGTGGGCCCTGCATCTTAATCAAGTCTCTGGTCCTCGCTGCTCGATTTCCCAGGTGCACCACAAAAGCACCGTCTCTGGTGTGCTGTGTGTCTCCTCTGGGGAACTGATCTCAGGTTTCAACCCTCCTGGCAGATGTCAACCATCCAGGATCCCAGGAAGACTTGGTTAGCAACTGGGAGCCTGCTCATAGTTTGGTGGAGGATGCCAGTCTCTGGGCTGAAATTTCCCCTTACCTTCTTGCTCTGGCTGTTACACACCTGCCTCCCTGCCCCTGGCAGCAGGGGAGGGGCCTGTATGCAGCCGGCTAGCTCTCCTTTGGTATTCACTCAATCCTTTGTTCTGTGGGCAGGCCAGACTGTGAGTTAGGTTAGAGCCTTTCACAAGAAAGTTCTCTTTCTCATTTTTTTTTTTCCTCTCTGGCTATCCCACAGTTTGGGTTCCTATCTCACATTAGCACCCTCAGATTGTCCTCAGGGCATTCAGGCCTGGTCCTTACCCTAAGCATGTGACCCATGCCTCCCTGTCCATCCCCTGCTCACTGGTGGCGGACAAGAGTGTCTGGGCTACTTCTTCTCTGGGAGTTGTGGTTAGGTGCATTTTCTCTGGGGTATTGCTTTTTTTTTTTCTCCTAGTTATGTTGCCCTCTGAGATTCCAAAACTCCCCACAGACCTGCCAGTGAGAGGGTTTCCTGCTGTTTGGAAACTTCTCCTCCTTCCCCACTCCTTCCCCAGAATGGGTCTCTGTCCCTAACTTTTTTGTCTCTCTTTTTGTCTTTTATATTTTGTTCTACCTCCTTTTGAAGAGAATGGGCTGGCTTTCTGGATGTGTGGCTTCCTCCATCAGGGTTCAGAAGTTGTTTTGTGGAAGTTGCTCAGCACTCAGATGATCTTTTGATAAATTGGTGGGGGAGAAAATGGTCTCCCAGTTCTATTCCTCCGCCATCTTGGGACCTAAATCCCCAGAAAAACGTCTGTGATTGACTATACTAAAGCCTTTGTGTGGATCACAACAAACTGTGGAAAATTCTTAAAGAGATGGAGTGTCAGACCACCTTACCTGTCTCCTGAGAAACCTGTATGCATATCAAGAAGCACCAGTTAGTATTGGACATGGAACAAATGACTGGTTCAAAACTGGGCACAGAGTAAGACAAGGATATATATTGTCACTCTTCTTATTTAACTTACATGCAGAGTAGATCATGTGAAATATCTACCTGGAGGAATCACAAACTGGGGGAAATATCAGCAACCTCAGATATTCAGATGAAACCTCTCTAATGGCAGAAAGCAAAGAGGAACTAAAGAACCTCTTCATGAGGGTGAAAGAGGAGAGTGAAAAAGCTGGCTTGAAGCTCAACATTCAAAAAACTAAAATCATGGTATCCAGTCACATCACTTCATATCAAATAGAAGGGGAAAAAGTGGAAATGGAGACAGATTTTATTTCTTGGGCTTCAAAATCACTGCAGATGGTGACTTCAGCCATGAAATTAAAAAAACACTTGCTTGTTGGAAAGAAAGCTATGACAAACCTCGGCAGCATATTGAAAAGCAGAGATATCACTTTGTCAGCAAATGTCCATATAGTCAAAGCCATCTTTTTTCCAGTAGTCACGTGTTATGTGAGAGTTGGACCATAAAGAAGGCTGAATGCTGAAGAATTGATGCTTTAGAACTGTGGTGCTGGAGAAGACTCTTGAGAGTCCCTTGAACTCAAGATCAAATCAGTCAATCCTAAAGGAAATCAACCTTGAGTATTCATTGAAAGCACTGTTGCTGAAGCTGAAACTACAATACTTTGGCCACCTGATGTGAGGAAGTGACTCACTGGAAAAGACCCTGATGCTGAGAAAGATTGAGGGCAGGAGGAGAAGGTGGAAATGGAGGATGAGATGGTTAAATAATATCACTGACTCAAGGGACATGAACTTAAGCAATCTGCAAGAGGTAGTGGTGGACAGAGGAGTCTGGCATGCTGAAGTCCACTGTGTCTCAAAGAGTCGGACAAAACTTGTGACTGAACAAGAATAATAACAATCATGAGGGAGAACTGTACTAAAAGAGATGAAAGATCTCCAAAGGATCTCCACTTCAAATTTTCTTTACAACCAGTGAGTTTCTCCTTTGTTGACTTTTTTATTGATTATCTATCAATTACACTAAACATTTGAATACTAGAAGCTTCTTTTTGATTGAAATTTTAAAAATTAATTTATTTTTAATTGAAGGATAATTGCTTTACAATATTGTGTTGGTTTCTGCCATACATCAACATGAATCAGCCATAAGTATACATATGTCCCCTCCCTCTTGAACCTCCCTCCTACCTCCCACCTCCTCCCACTCCTTTAGATTGTCACAGAGCACCAGTTTGAGCTCCCTTAGTCATGTAGCAAATTCCCAATGGTTATTCTATTTTGCACATTGTAGCATATATGTTTCCATGCTACTGTCTCCATTCATTCCACACTTTCCTTCCCCCCGTGTCTGTCCAAAAATCTGTTATCTAGGTCTGTATCTCCATTCTGCCTTGCAAATAGCTTCATCAGTACCATCTTCCTAGATTCCATATATATGCATTAACATATATCTGTTTTTTTCTTTCTGACTTACTTCCCTCTGTATAATAGTCTCTAGGTCCATCTACCTCATTATAATCGACTCAAATTCAGTCCTTTTTATGGCTGAGTAATATCCCATCTTGTATACATACCACAGCTTCTTTATACATCCATCTGTTGATGGACATCTAAGTTGCTTCCATGTCCTAATTATTGTAAATAGTGCTACAATGATCATTGGGGTACATGTGTCTTTTTCAGTTACAGTTTTCTCAGGGTGCATGCCCAGTAGTGGTATTGTTGGGTCTTGTGGTAGTTTAAGTCCTAGCATTTTAGGGACTCTCCATACTGTCCCCCATAGTGCTTGTAGCAATTTACATTCCCAACAACAGTTCAAGAATACTAGAATAACTGAAGTATCAGAAATTCTTCTGTGGTTTCCTTTTCTCCACACCCTCTCCAAAATTTATTGTTTGTAGATTTTTTTGATGATGGCCATTCTGACTGATATGAAGTGATATCTCATTGTAGTTTTCATTTGCATTCTGTAATAATGAGCGATGTTGAGCATCTTTTCATGTATTTATTAGTCAACAGTATGTCTTCTTTGGAGAAATGTTTGTTTAATTATTCTGCCTACCTTTTGATATTGAGTTGCATGAACTGCTTGTATATTTTGGAAATTAATCCTTCATCAGTTGTTTCATTTGCTATCATTTTCTCCTATTCTGAGGGTTATCTTTGAACCTTGTTTATCGTTTCCTTTCCTGTGTAAAAACTCTTAAGTTTAGTTAGGTCCCACTTGTTTATTTTTGTTTCTACTTTTGATACTCTAGAAGGTGGTCATAGGGGATCTTGCTGCTTATGTTTTCCTCTGAGAGTTTTATAGTTTCTGGTCTTACATTTAGATCTTTAATCCAATTTGAGTTTATCTTTGTGTATGATATGATTGAAAAATTTTAAATGAATCATCTATCAACTGATTTTCTGATTCTTCTGGTTAATTTGGTATTTTGAAGATGTTAATAAGGCAAAATTTTTTCTTAGGAAAAACAAAACTACTTACTTGGAACTCAAATTGCTGAAGGGAGATATCAGAAATACAATTATACCTATGACATCACACCTTTTTATGCATTTATTGTGTGCTTAGTGATGAAAATTGAGATAAGTGACAAGTCATAGATTCACTTGCCACAGCTTAGTTCCAAGAATAAAATATAAAATTCTTCAACTACTACCCCCAAATGTAGATCTTTCCTTGTTCAACAAATAAAATGTTATTCAGAAAAGGTATAACCACTGCTGAGCTGAATGCAACACAAAGAGGTTTTCAAATAGATCCATAAAAGTTGGGTAGAGAGAGATATAAAGTTAAAGGACTCCCAGAGGATGTAACTTTCATTAAACATTTTACCTAAAAGTAATAAACATATACATTATGAATATAAATTTTTTTTTTTTAAGTTTGGGGAAGATTTTGCTGTTATTGTTAAAGACTAGCTCTCTGAAAGTGCATGAAGTCGCTCAATCATGTCTGATTCTTTGTGACCCCATGGACTATAAACCCCCCAAGCTCCTCCATTCGTGAGATCTTCCCGACCCAGGGTTTGAGCTTGGGTCTCCCACATTGCAGTTAGACTCTTTACCATTTGAGCCACCAGGGAGTACCTATATTAAAGCTTCAGCTCTTCCATTTATGAAATATCTACAACATGAAATATAAAGAATTGCATAAGATAATACAAAGTTCATTATATACCATTATATTCTACCAAATATAATTGATTACTTATTAATACTAATCAAAATCCTCACTTTTCAATATATTAGTTAAAGATAGCTTTCAGAAAGGAAAGCAAGCAGATAAATAAAAATACACAAAGATACAACAACTAATCATAGCTGAAGTGACCATATAAGTTGCATGTGAATTACCAAGGCAGTATATATGGTATATAATGAACTTTGTATTATTTAATTCTTGATATTTCATATGGTAGATATTTCATAAATGGAAGAGCTGAAGCTTTAATATAGGTATTCCCTGGAGGCTCAAATGGTAAACAGTCTACCTGCAATGTGGGAGGCCCAAGTTTGAACCCTGGGTCGGGAAGACCTCCTTGAGAAGGAAATGGCAACACACTCCAGTATTCTTGCCTAGAAGATCCCATGAATGGAGAAGCCTGAGGGGCTACAGTCCATGGGGTCACAAAGATTCTGACATGATTGAGTGACTTCACTCACTTTCAGAGAGCTAATCATGAACAACAACAACAAAATCTTCCCCTAACTTAAACAAACAAACAAAAAAACAACTACTTATATTCATAATCTGTTTATTACATTTAAGCAAAATATTTAATAAAAGTTACATTGCTGGAGATTCAGGTACATATATATAAGCAATGAAGGGGGCATGGTGTAAGATATTTTGAGGTAGAGTCTTTCTGGACTTCTAAAATCGTAGGTCGGTATTGGATATCTAATTTTCCTATGAATGAGATTTTTGAAAGGGCCTGAAATATTTTTAGAGATCTGTAGGCAGAACTATGTTGTTCTCACATGGGTTGCAGATGAAGAAATGGGGAATTGTGTAGCTGGAAAGTTAGGTAGGACCTTTTATCAGGGATGGCCTATTGAATGTTAAGAAGTTTAAATTTTTATCCTGAAAATAAGTGGTGAGCACCTAAAGAAACTTAATAATATGACATAATGGAATATGTGTGTTTTAGAGAATGTCTTAAGAGGCATAACAATAAGTGAGTTAGGGTGGGGGTAACTATGGCTGCAGTCTGGAGAATGAAACGATATGGGAAAAAATAGAGAGGTAAAGATTAATTGGAGGTTCATTGAAATAGATAAGGAGACAGTGGAAAGTGTCAGACTTTATTTTTTGGGGCTCCAAAATCACTGTGGATGGTGACTGAAGCCATGAAATGAAAAGATGCTTACTCCTTAGAAGGAAAGTTATGACCAACCTAGATAGCATATTAAAAAGCAGACATTACTTTGCCAACAAAGGTCCATCTAGTCAAGGCTATGGTTTTTCCAGTGGTTATGTATGGATGTGAGAGTTGGACTCTGAAGAAAGCTGAGTGCCGAAAAATTGATACTTTTGAACTGTGGTGTTGGAGAAGACTCTTGAGAGTCCCTTGGATTGCAAGGAGATCCAACTAGTCCATCCTAAAGGAGATCAGTCCTGGGTGTTCATTGGATGGGCTGATGCTGAAGCTGAAACTCCAATACTTTGGCCACCTCATGCAAAGAGTTGACTCATTGGAAAAGATCCTGAGGCTGGGAGGGATTGCAGGCAGAAGGAGAAGGGGATGACAGAGGATGAGATGGCTGGATGGCATCACCGACTCAATGGGCATGAGTTTGAGTAAACTCTGGGAGTTGGTGACGGACAGGGAGGCCTGGCGTGCTGCGATTCAAGGGGTCGCAAAGAGTTGGACACAACTGAGCGACTGAACTAAACTGAACTGAATTGAACAAATCCAGGCAGAGATGAGGTGGGTTTAAGCTATTTATTAGAGAGAAGCAGATGCATCTGAGAAGTCAGGATAAGGACTATAGCAATTTGGGGGAACTTAAAGAAATTCAGTAGAGTTTGATAGTTGAGTGCCAAGTGAGTTGTGCTTAGAGAACAGAGACTTACTTAGTTACAAGATCATACGTGCATGCCACCCAACCATCTCGTCTTCTATTGTCTGCTTCTCCCCCTGCCTTCAATCTTTCCCAGCATCAGAGTCT
The DNA here is from genome assembly GCF_019320065.1 of Cervus canadensis. Taxonomy (NCBI): domain Eukaryota; kingdom Metazoa; phylum Chordata; class Mammalia; order Artiodactyla; family Cervidae; genus Cervus; species Cervus canadensis. Next base: position 89,774,899 of record NC_057419.1, read on the forward strand.
TTCCCAGTGAGTCGACTCATCCCATCAGGTGGCCAAAGTATTGGAGCTTCAGCTTCAACAACAGTCCTTTGAATGAATATTCAAGATTGATTTCCTTTAGGATTGACTGGTTTGCTCTTTTTGCAGTACAAGGGACTCTCAAAAGTCTTCTACAACACCACAGTTCAAAAGCATCAATTCTTTGGCTCTCAGCTTTCTTTATAGTCCAACTCTCATATCCATACATGACTATTGGAAAAACCATAGCTTTGACAAGACTGACCTTTGTCAGCAAAGTAATGTTTCTGCTTTTTAATATGCTGAGTTTGTCGTAGATTTTCTTCCAAGGAGCAAGTGTCTTTTAATTTTAATGGCTGCAGTCCCCATCTGTAGCGATCTTGGAGCCCCCCAAAATAAACTCTGTCACTGTTTCCATTGTTTCCCCATCTATTTGCCATAAAGTGATGGGACCAGATGCCATGATCTTAGTTTTTTGAATGTTAAGTTTTAAGGCAACTTTTTCACTCTCCTCTTTCACCTTCATCAAGAGGCTCTTTAGTTCCTCTTCACTTTCTGCCATAAAGTTGGTGTCATCTGCATATCTGAGGTAATTAACATTTCTCCCAGCAATCTCGATATCAGCTGGTACTTCATCCAGCCCAGCATTTCTCATGATGTACTCTGCATATAAGTTAAATAAGTAGGGTGAAAATATTCAGCCTTGACGTACTCCATTCCCAATTGTGAACCAGTCTGTTGTTCCATGTCCAGTTTTAACTGTTGCTTCTTGACCTGCATATAGGTTTCTCAAGAGACAAGTAAGATGGTCTGGTATTCCCACCTCTTTCAGAATTTTCCACAGTGCTGTGATCCACACAAAGGCTTTAGCAGAGTCAGCGAAGTGGAAGTACATGTTTTTCTAGAATTTTGTTGCTTTTTCTATGATCCAATGTATGTTGGCAATTTGATCTCTGGTTTCTCTGCCTTCCCTAAATCCAGCTTGAACATCTGGATGTTCTCAGTTCATATACTGTTGAAGCCTAGCCTCTACCATGTGGGGACATAGCAAAAAGACATTCATATATGAACAAGGAAGAGGGACCTCCCCAGACACCAAATTTGCAGGTCCTTGATCTAGGACTTCCCACCTCAAGAACTGTCAGAAATAAACGTATATTATGTTTATAAGTCATCAAGTCTATGGTACTTTGTAGTAGCAACTCAAATGGACTAAGACATCATATTAAGGAATTTCAATTTTTCCTGAGGTCTGTGGAAAGCCCCTGAAAGGTTTTGAGCAGTGGCGTAAAGTGACAGAACAGAATATGGAATGAGTTGAGTAAATGGACTATAAGTAAAAACAGATACAGAAGTGTCAAGAAGTTCTTTATTTTAAAGAATCACTTTGCTGTGGCCCCCAAATTTTATAGCAGAGTTGTTTTTTTCCCCCACTTTCCATGTCTAAGTTGGTCAGACCCAACATTCCAATCATGTTCAGATTGTCACAAAAAGGGAAGGTAAGTACATATTTAATTACTGATTTTATTCATTGCAGAGAAAACAAGAGACATTAGATATGTTTGTCTATATTTTTTTATTTTATCTCAAATAACAAAAAATGTGTTGGCTTGCATTATTGGTATAAAGAGGATAAAACCCACATAGAGTGATTTTTTTATGGTTTAAATCTCCACTGTCCTTTTTTTTATATATACATACATATTTATTCGTCATAGTGGAATGAACTAATAATTGAAAAAAAATAAAGCTCCACTGTCTTTTTAACCTTCATTCATTTTCATTTATTTTAACTTTTTATTTCCAAAGGAGCTAGAGTTGATACAAAGCAAAGGAAGATATCTGGTGTATTCAACCTATTCTTTTCCAATAAAGGAAAAAAGCTTTAAGACAGATATTGCCCGTGAAAATGGAGGTATTATAGACAGACTTTCTTCAATCTGGATGAAAGTCTAGCCAGAAATTTTCCCTTTATGCCAAGGAGTAAAGTGCTAATCAAAGTTTCTTTGGGGTTAGCTTCTTCCATGCTCCAGCTGAGGCTGATAAGACAGCTGTTATAGTGAACTAGCATCTTTGCCTCCCTGTAGCATCAGTCTGGCTTTACATATAATTTCATCAAAGTTTCCAGTTTCTTAGATGATGTGATTCAAATGGCTTGCTAGCAATGATCTTTAATTAGAGTATCTACTTCACTAGCTCTATCTGGAGCTTGTAATTTTACCAGTAACAACTTATTGAGGTTCTAATGCCAATGTGATCTCAAAGTGTTAAGCTCTTAAAGTATTACTGATATTTTATCACAAAATTAGTTTGTCCTTTTAATTTCTAGTCTCTAAGGAAATGGAACAAAATATAAATAAGTTTCAAAACAAAGAGGAAAAAAATTAGAGAAGGTATTATTGACAGAAAAAACAAAAAGGTGGGACATGACAGTGCAGGGCCCGAGGCAGCAGAAGAGACACCACATATATTTATGCATCCCCAAAGAGGGTGAGTTACGATAGGTGGGGATTGGAGAGTCATAACAAACAAGTTTCCACTTTCTAAGCAGTTTTATAGATCATGGTTATGCTACAGATGTAAGTAATTTTTAATACAGAAAAAAGTACATCAAAGGAAAGAAATTCCTCCTGGTTAACAGTTTTGTATATAATCAGATATTTTCTGGGGCTGCTTGGGAGTTCTCATTGACTATTTACACAGATCAGTAACACTGTTCAGTGTCACCTAACTTAGTTTATTTCTACAATTAACCTGTCCCCCCCCCTTTGGTAAAATTGGCTAAGGAGGCAAAGGAAAGGATTATTTAGTTAATCTTCTGCTATGTTTTGTTTGGTTTTCATCTTCCTCTCAGAACTCCCACTACAAGTACACTGCCATCCATTCCCAAGTCTGCAGTCACGTTGGAATGCATTTACAGTTATATAATAGAGCATCCAAAGCCCCCTTTAGTGTTTTATAGAGAAAGGTACAATATAACATGGATTGAAAGTAAAGGTTTTGAAATCAGATAGGCCTAGGTTAGTATCTTGGCTCTGCAGCTTACTATCTTCGGAATATTGAAAAGTTATTTAAGCTTTCAGAATCAGCATTTCACCTATTGTTAGATGAGAATGTTATGTTATGTTATGTACCTACCTTGTAAAGTTACTGTGACAATTAAATGAGATTATGTATGTAAAAGTTTTTCAGTGCTTGGTACATTGTCATCACTCAATAAGTGTTATTTATAAACATGGTATTTGCATTACTTATAATTTTGATATCCCCATTGTAAACCAGGCAGCTCTCTCTCTGTCTCTCATTCTTTCCACAGAGATAGGATGTAAAGGAAGAGCTTTAATATGTTTGGAAAGAGGTAGCCTATACTTCTACATCACTGTTTCCCACTCTCCTGGACCTGAATGTTTAAGAGGAAGCAAGAGCTGGTACTATTAATTGATATATTTGGTCCCATCCTTTTGATTTGTTCTAAATATACCTCCCTCAATCTTGCCTGTTCTGCACTGACCCACACAGATATGCACATTCCTGACACTATTATCCTATACCTTATGGGAGACACTGCCAATTGTAGAAACTGATCCATCGCCATCTTCCTTTCTTCAAGAGGAATTCTGAAGAAAATTCCTCTTCAAGGTCATTTTCTCTGTCTTCCACTGTCCAGGGAAAAGTTGCCACTGACAATCACATCTGAGCATTGAAAACCTTGTCACCTCTGAGAAGCTATCTGCTATAGTTCTTCTCTCTAGAGATTTTCTATGAGAGAGAAATGCAAAATGATTCATTTATAACTTCTGAGTGCCCATTCTTGTTTACAGTTTGAGTGGAGATGTTTTTTCCAGATTGCATTTTCAAGGGTTGTTTCTTTAAGCTGAATAGTTCCAAGACTGATCTTTCTCTACCGCATTGTACAGGGGAATTTTTTTGAATACTCTATAGATGGATTTTTCCTCCTATCCCTTGTTTCCTCTTTGTACTTCCAGGGGGGCTGTGAGGGGTAGTTTATATTTTGAAAAACTCTCTGAGCTCCTTGGATGAAAGACATCACAGAGAATGAAAATATACAGGTAATAAATAAATCATGCTAATTGCTTGCAACAAATCTCCAAAGATGCCTAAAGACTTTGTTTCCCCAGTCCAGTATAATGCAATGCTTATCATATATACAAATTCAAGAAATCTCTTTGGAGAGGAGCAAACAAAATTTAGAGTTCTAAAAAGCTTAGTACAAAGTCAAAGAGAAATGTCAGGGAATTCAACCAATAGCCAAGCAAACAACCATCTTAAGACACACACACACACACACACACACACACACACACACACAATTGAATTGTAGTTCAGGAGGAACCAAGTGAGTTTTGTTATTGGGTATATTTTGTAAACAAAAGGGAATACGTTTGCATTATTTCTAAGCATAATGTGCCAAATACAGGCTAAGTGTGGTAGCTTCAGGGATCTCTATTTGACTATTAGGATGATTAATAGATGATATGTGGAAGACTTGTAGTAGATGTGAGATAAAATAAAGAGGGTCGAGTGGTTTTAGTCACAGTGAATGTTTGAAAGCTTTATTTATGAACTAATCTTTTGGCATTTGAGGTAAAGAGTAGAGCACATGTCACTCTTCCATGCCCAAGACTCATAATTTTACAGAGATGATGTCTTTGAGCTATAGTGTTCATATAAAAATTGAAATTGCAGATATGTGAGGAAAGTTTGTATTCAACACTTTTTAAATTCTTGGTTTCCCACAATACCTTTCCCACTCACTTAACTGCCCTTATTTTACTCTTTAGTTACCTTGAACATCCTGAGTAGCCTTCCAAACTCTAAAACTTTCTTGCCTGCTCCAATCCCTTACACCCATGAAAACTTAGCTATCCACTGCTATACTAACTTAAGGTCGTTATCTTTACTAAGTAGACTAATTGATTATCTTCTCCAGAGCATACATTAACATTTGATTTGGCCTTTCAGTTACTTAATCCGAGAAAGAGAGAGAGAGTTGAAATTGTACTAGAATCAGTAGAGATCTTTTTGGTGGGGTGAAGTAGAAAAGGAGGTTTTTAATACCCTGAAGTTTTCTGATGACTTTACATACTATTTGCAATTAGGGCAGCTGTAATTATATGTAAATAATATTGGACTAGGATGATAGAACAGTGAGAAAAATCTTATTGGTTCTCTGGAGAATGGTGGCTGTGTCACAGCTGTACACTGCCACCAACCCATTCCTACCCTTGAAAGTGAAAGTTGCTCAGTCACGGCTGACTCTTTGTGACCCATTCTCAGGCTAGAATTCTTGGGCCATTCTCAGGCAAGAATTCTTCAGGCCAGAATACTGGAGTGGGTAGCCTTTCCTTTCTCCAGGGAATCTTCCCAACCCAGTAATTGAGCCCAGATCTCCTGCACAGCAGGTGGATTATTTACCAGCTGAGCCACACAATGGAAGCCCAAGAATACTGGAGTGGGTAGTCTATCCCTTCTCCAACAGATCTTCCTGACCCAGGAATCAAACTGGGGTCTCCTACATTGCAGGCAGATTCATTACCAAATGAGTTATCAGGAAAGCCCACCCTAGAAAAAAGAAAGGTTTATATATAATCTTTTCTTCAAAATTTGAGTAATACAGTAGGCTTAATATCAGATAGAAGAAACACAGGGAAGAAGAAGAAACAAATACTTCTTAGGGAGGTAATAGAGTGGAACAATGATTTTCCTTACTTTGCATAGTAGTCAACATTATTTCACTGTGGTAACAGAAAGAGAAAAGACACACAAACACATGTATTTATATTTCAAGAGAAAAGGGAAAGATATTGGGATGTGATAAGACTGGGATTTTGAAGAGATAAGTGGATGAGAAAGATTTTAAAGGAATTTTGTAGTGTAAAAATTTTGGAACCTCTTAGCATTTACTGATTCCTCAGTAAATATTTTAATAGTTTTGAATTATGTTTTGCATGATAATTTTTAAATTCTTTATGTGCGACACAATAGAAATTGATTCACATGGTGGGTAAGCTTCATATGGGTTATGCAAAGATATGAATTTGTCTCATAGAAGCCAAGGGCAGTGGGGTGGGCTGCACTGTGTCCTTGACAAGATTCATATGTTGAAGTTACAATACTCAGTATATCAGAATGTGACCACATTTGCAGATAGAGGTTTTAAAAAGTTAATTAAGATTAATGGGGTAATAAATGTTGGCCCTAATACAGTATGACTGGTGTCATTATAAGAAGAGGAAATTTGGACACACACAGAGGGGATATCATCTGAAGACACAGTGGGGAAATGACTACCTACAAGCCAATGACAGAGCCTCAATAGAAACCAATCTATTGACACTTTAATCTCAGAATTCTAGCCTCCAGAACTCTAATGAAACACATTTTTGTTCCTAAAGACACTATGGTACTTTGTTATAATGGCCATATCAGACTAATGTATGTGTAAACACATCTGGACTTCAAAAAGGGACTAAAATCAGGAAATAGAAAGCTATCATAAACCTGGGGGGTACTGTCTACTGGTTCATTCTCTTTTTCCATTTCATTTTTCTCTTATACTGAAGACTAACTTTTCTTGCTTCTATGCCCTTATGGAAGTATATGGTTGTCTTAAAACTCTCAAATTTAGAACCATATTCAAATACTGACTTGCAATTTCTGAATCCTAGATTTAAATTTCCAGAAGGAAAAAAAAATAAAAAAGATCAATTCAGCTTGGCTAGTGTCTGCTCCTTGCCAAATAACAGTAACCCAGTGCAGGGAGAGCAGTGGCACATGATGCAAACATAATTGCCAAAGGTTCCCTCTGTTATTTGTTATTTTCTTGTCACTTTTAGCTCCTTCATTGATACTCTTATTTTGTGACAATGTTTTAAAAAGGATATCTAAAGATACTTTATGTAGCACTTTGAGGTATTCTGTATGAAGAGGTATTTTTCTGCTCATCTAATCCACTCTATTGCCAGAAATATGTAGATTATGTGTTTGAAATATGCTAGACAAATACAGTGTTCTGTCCTAGAAGCATTACTCTACACATATAGCCCACCAAATTGCCAGAAACATAAAATATAGCATACATAAGATTGTAACAAATTAAGATAGCTATATAATATACATAGTAAAGGTGACACAGATCCTTAGGTTGAGTTAATGAAGTGAAGGAGGGAATAGGAGGAAGACAAAAAAATCAACAGTACTATCAATAAGGAAATAAAGAGTCAAATGATTCCATTGTTAAGTTATATTTATACCCTTCATACAGTCTAGGATAAAAAGATGGAAAGGTAAATAATTTTATCCACTCAGCAAATAGTTAAACAGATAGCACTCTGGATGTGGGGGAGACACTGTATTTTTTTCTCTAAATGGAAAGCAAAGTAAACATTTATTTTTAAAATTTCAATTTCAAGTGAGACATTTGCATAGCACCACCAACATCTTAATCTTTTGAAAGGTCTTTTTATAAGTCATTTCAAGGATTCTAAAATCATGTTCCTTTTTATAGATTGACTGCTTGGCATTTAAAACAGAGCTGAATGTTGCCCTTCATGGTGCTATGTGAAAAAGGAACATGGATTCTCTATCCTTATATACTCTCAGTAGTTCTGTTTCTATACTCTTTTTAAGTAGGAACTGTTTGAAGCTCAGACTGTGTAGTTGTGTTTGGCTGTCCTGTTTGACAAACCTTTCCCCAATTTTCATCATTTACTTTCAAAACACATGGAAGTTAGATTTTCAGAACTTAATCTTTCTGTGTGAAGAACCAAACTCCATATTTAATGAGGTCTGTACCTAAAGGAAGCTAGTTAAGAGTTTTAAATCAAACAAAACCAAAATAAGATATCAAACAAACATGTCAACTATGATTATTATTTACTTAGCACTATATTTCCTTTTCTTTTCAAGTAAAAGAGTGGCATTGATCATATATTGACATGATACGTATGCTTATGTATATCATGTAAATAACGTATATGTGTGTTTGTGTACAGATTACTTGAAATTGTATTGATATCTGATGGCAGCACATACTGTAATATATGGCGACACATATAAAAATACTTGGGATCTTCATTTTTTGTGTAATGAAAAAAACACTGAGTAATAATGGTTTCACTTGCAGTCAGCTCTATGAGGTTAAAATTAAATTTCTGACCTCTCCAACTACACAGATTATGGGTGTATTTCTCAATTCCTTCTCTTCTGGATTCATCAAAACAAGTTAAAGATCCTATTGGAATCTTCCAGGTTTATTTCTACCTCAGTTTGCATGTGCTAAGTCACAAAAAAGAGTCAGGAAATGTTTAATAGATGTGGCTCACTGAGGGGTGGTTGACAGTCGTGGGGTCAAAAAAGAAGCAAGTACAAATATGAAATGGATTTTGAAGGCACTAATTTGGAATTGGGCATTAATTTTTATTGAAATTAATTGGCCTCAACTATATCTATTAGGGTAAGTTACATTTTGACCTCATGCACAGGAAAATCTGGAGATAACTGATGTTAAACTACCTTTATGCCTTGAGCACATTGTAAAAGATTAAATGGAGGCTGAAAGCAAGAGCTAACCCTCTTTGTTGGAATAAGTGATGACAAGTGAAGTTTTTGTTCAGTGATTCTAATTTCATTTGCCAATGTTTTTCCATTTAATCATTTATTTTTTCATTTATTCATGTCATTCATTCCTACAACAAATAATTACTGAGGGCCCACTGTGCTAGGCATTGCATTAGATACCAAGAATCCAGTGGTCAGCAAGATATATATAGCTACTGCCTTTCTTCTCCTTTCTTCCTGACACAATAGCTTCTTGGTATAAGTCTTAGTTACTGTCAATATCTTTTTTCATGGTAGAAGCTAAATCTCTTATAAAAGAAACAAGTGGAAAGTTTTAAACTTAAAATCTCTTCTCTCTTCCTCTCACTCTAGCTCTCTAACAATATGGTCCAGGTGCCTCTTACTTTCTCCTATAACAGTAGGAGCCAATCAAAGGGCATCTCTGGTTGGAACCATCTCTGAAGTTATCAATTCTCAAAGCTGATTCATAAACACTGAAAATTCCTACTAGAATGTGACAATTATTTCATAGGCACAAGAAGAAAGAAGGATGTGGGTAGAGATATATAATATATAAGAAAAATGATTTTAAGATCATTGACAGAAGCTCATTCCTTTCCATTGGAAAATACAGCCACAAACTCTTAGGAAACAGGGTATTCAACCAAAGATAGGCACAGTACATGTGTCAGAATGCATTCTTCTCTGCAGCTCAAAGTGCTGAATGGTTTTGACAAGAAATAAGTTTTTTTCTTATTGGCTTCAAATCCATTGGTGACGCAGAGTAGTGCATATTGATACACCAGGTCTAGAAACAATTTGATCTTTATTGATATTCATTGTCTCCAGTAAGTATGTCTACACTTTTTTTGGTGGTACTGTAACAATAACATAAACAGTGTACTAGTTTCATGAGTTTCATTCATTCACTTCACAGATCTAAGCTATATATTGAAATTTCAAAAAATAAATCATTGCATCTTCTCAATGATTATGTCTTACTTGGCCAATAGAAACAACTCTGTGATATAGAGATTATTGCTTTTAAAGATAAGAAGATTGAATAATAAAGAGATAATACTCCTTGAAAAATCAAAGATCACATAGCAAAATAGATACCTAGAACTATGATCCAGGCCACTTGACTTAAGAACTCATTATGTGCCACACACCATGTTTATGTGTGGGAAGGCAGTAGTGACCTATTCTTTTTGAGTAGTGTGGAAGACATACACTTATCAAATGCCCTAAGAAGTAGATCTGAAATTACAAATGAGAAAAGTGTTATGAAGGAGAGGCATAAAGTCAATTAGTTTCTATAATATGAAAATTTGAATTATTTAAGTGGTTAGAGGAGGCTTCCTTGAGCAAGTGATGTTTAAGATGAATTCATAGTTTGAGTCAACATTAATTGGATTTGAGAGAAGGGACAGATGGTCCATGAACACAATAATATGTGCAAAGATATTAAGGTGGGAGGGAGACTGGTGAGTATGAAAAACTCAAATAATATCAGTGTGGCTAGAGTATAGAGTGTTACAAAGGAACACTGGATGCACTGATGGAGAGAAGATGGTCCTAGAATAAGAGATAGTACAATAAGTATAATAAGAGGTCTTAGAATGAAGTAGTTGTTCCAGGCTGGCCTATCAAGGGTTAATAAACAGGCTACATCAATGAATTAGTTTGTATCCTAATGAAAATGTAAAACAAATGGAGAATTATAAGCACAAATGGGTTGAGACAACATGGTTACAGTTGAATTTCAAAAAGATAACCCTGACTGTAGTACTTAAGGTATGGGATGAAGGTAGATTAATGTGCAATAAAGAGGAAGCAGATGTATTTGTTTAGATGAAAAAGAATGGTTGTTTGGACCAGGCTAGAATAAAGGTAGTGCACATCTTTGAAAGATATTTAGGTAGTAAAACTGCCAAGTCTTAGACAGTCTTAGTGAATTGGATATGAAGAGTAAGGGAGATGAATATATTAAGGGTCAAAGGACATGATCAGAAAATTAGATCTTAAAAAGGTGGTTTCTGACAAGTGGTCTTTCTTCTTCATCATGATGACTGTATGGTGTTTTCAAAAGTCTTAAAACTGGAAAACTGAGGTAAACATTAGAGAGTCATTTGTCTTCCTTTTCTTTCACCCTTCTCTAAGAAGACAGAGAGGTCATGGTTTTCAGGTCAGAAAGCTAGTAAGTGGCAGAACCAGATCTGGGTCCAGATTCCACAACCTCAGTACATGATGGTGGCTCACTCCAGATTCGTATCTTATGTTTATAGTTTATACCTATTGGCATGAAGAGTTTGAGATCGGAAGAAGAACCTGGGCTTGGAGATAGGCGGGACAGTTATGAAAGAATCTGAGGCAGAAGAAACAAATGGTGGAAAATTCTATATGACATTAGATTTTATGGGTCAGAGTAAAGATGAATATGTTTGAAATATATCCTATTGCTGAGGCAGCTGATGATTGCACTGTAACTACCTCCTATAGCTGTGAGAGAGTTAATTCTTAGATAGGTTGATAAGCAGTTCAACCCCTTGAGGAGGAGAAAGGAGTCCAGGGTCCTTGAGGAGGAGAAAAGGACAATTTTTTTTTCTACCTCCCTTCATCTTAATCACATGAGACATTATTTTTTAAGCCCAGAGCTAATGATTACACAACAAAACAACTCATCTTGATCAAGGATATGTTTTTCCTTAAACTCTATACTAATGATTATATAACAACAATGTATCTTGCTCGAGGACACGTTTCTTCCTCTAAATAGGAACCTTCTGACTAATCTGGTTATCTTAAGACATATGGGTCTGGTAAGACCTGTAAAAACTTGAGATATTCTTTTAATCTATTGTTAATAACCAATTGAAAAAGTATATAAAGCCCCACCCAAACTAGTGAGTGTGGCACTTTCTGCTCCCTTCTGACGTCTATGTCAGAAACTTTCTCTATCCCTTTCCACTTTAATAAAACTTTTGCCACATGAAGCTCTGTGTGACTGAAGCTGTGTCTTTGGTTCCAAAGCAAAATTCTCTCCTTCAGAGATCACGAATCTGACACCATTCACTGTCAGCTATCAGCTGGCTATTTCTCCTTGCTGGAGACAATGAAGATCAAATTGTTTCTAGACTTGGTGTATCAATATGCATCACTCTGCAGTGATTATCACCAATGGATTTGAAGTCATAGGAAAAAACTTATTTCTTATTAAAGCCATTTCAACACCTTGGACTGAAGAGAAGAACACATTCTAACACATGTAATGTGCTTCTTTTTTTTTTATAGCTCAACCACTTTATTGTTCCATTTTCCAAGGACAGATTTAGAGATAAGCAATAAACCATTCAGCACATTGCTTTTGTTGTCAGACTTTTTGGTGATCTACATAGAAATCTTAACTTTTGTATTAATGATTCTAATGAAAATGAAAATGTGTTTATGTGGGGCGTTTTGGTATGTTGGGCTGAGAAGAGTATCCACTCAGAGGGACAACACAGTGGGATAACATAGGCTGACTGGAGTAAAATTGAAGTCCACACATGATTGTTGGCTTAGCACATAGTGTCAAAGCATGGCTGGAATGAGGAAATTGTCCATATATGGAATAGCAGTGGCAGCCCAGCACAGAGTTCAAATGGGGTGATATTGGAATTCTTCTGGGGTGTGGAGAGCAGCTGAATATGGAAAGGTGTAGTAATGGTAATGGGGATTGGTCACATATAGGGATACTGAACAAATAAGTTATTGTGTTAACAATAATGGGAATCAGGTTTTTCGTCTTGGAAAAAGGAGTTACAAATATAGAAAGGGAGAAAGCTAGGATGAACATTGTGTAATTGGAATTAGAGTTCTCAGTGTAAATCCATGGTTTTAGTATACACAGATAGATGTGAAATGCAGATATGTGTTTGTGTGTTTTGATGCTTACATATGTGTGTGTGTGTGTGTGTGTGTGTGTGTGTGCATGTGTTTATGTTCTGTCCACTGAAGGGTCTGGGAGCAGTGACAACAGTCTGGGCTGTAATGAGTACAACCATTGCCCAGAACATCACTTCTTCTAAATAAAATTCTTTTTTAAAAGAAGTCAGAACTTTTGGGGGAAATGGCTGATTCCAGGACTGGGGCAAAGAAGGTATAAGATAAAGCTGTAACAGTTTGTTCATCAGAAAGCAAAAAAAAAAAAAAAAAAAAAAAAAAAAAAAAAAAAAAAAAAAAATCAGATAATGATGGGGCATAATGAGGACATGTCAAAACGATACTGGAAATAGATTCAGTAGTATTCTCACTGGTTAAATTAGGGAAATTTTCAGTGTAAGAATAAATAATGATAATAATGGGTTATAATCCATTGAATAAACTAAGAAACCATGAATCTATACTAATAAATATTGATGAAATAAATACATTGAAAGTATGATGAAGACCCAGATATTTACATATATTCCAAGTGTCTCTCCACAAAATAATTATTAATTACAGAAGATAATAAAGAGTAACTTTACAGAAGAGAAGCCCCGTAGGCACCACCCTAATTGAACGGTCAATGTGAACACCATCTGTAATGACACAGATTGAAATTGTGTACCACCTGATAAGATGCAATGAGAAGAATATAGCTTCACTTCTGCGATAGTCCTGTCAAAGATGCATAACATGAATTTTTCATGAGACCACATCAGAAAAAAACAAATTGAGGTATAACCTACAAAATGACTGGCCTATAATCTTTAAAATTATAGAAGTCGAAATCAAAGGAAAGTTTGAGGAACTGCCGGTGAAGGAAATTAAATTGTTATGACAATCAAATGCAGTGTACAGTTGTGAATTGGATTCTTTTTTTACAAAAAATATTGTTGGGGCAATTGTGGAGACTTGTCTGGTGGTCTGAAAAATAGATGATAGTGATGTAGCAGTGCAAATTTTCTGATTTTGATGGCTGTATTGTGGTTATGCGGGAAAATGTCTTATATACTAGAAAATACACAATGAAATATTCATGATTGCTGGGGCATTTTGTTGGCAACTTACTCTTCAGTGGTTTAGGAGAAAAAAAGTCTTATTTTCTTTGGCCTGTACTTCCATAATTACAAATTTTCTGTAAGTTTGGTATTACTCTCTGTGTATAAAGGGAAGGCAATATAGTGATAGTGACTGAGAAAATGGGCTTTGAAAATCAGACATATTTTTGGCTTTATCAGTTAATAGTTAATGTCACACTGAACCAGTTATTTAACTTCCTAGAATCTGAGTTTTCCTATCTGAAATATGAGGATAATGATAACTACATTTTCACTGTTAGTTAAATGAGAGATGACATCATGACCATCATCATCATTTTTCCTATTACAGAGAATCTGCTACTATGCTTTGGATTTAGTGGAGTACAGTACTAGTCAAACTCTCTTTGATGTAGGATCAGATATTTTAAAAATTAGTTTAATTCATTATTGACTAATACTTTTAGAAAATACAATAAAAATGAATTCAATACAAACTGTAAACTTAGATTTTTATTGGATTCAAAAAACATGAAATACATGCTAGTAAATAATAACAGACATCATAAGAAAAAAATAATTATAAAACTATGTTATTCAATGAAAGTGTAAGTACAGACAATTAATGGTCAAATGAATGAAATAGGGCTTACCCATATTTGATGTCTATATGCAGACTTTGGAAGACACCACGTATATCAACAAGTAAAGTTTTTAATGGGACAAATGAGTATGCTTCTTGATAATTAATTTACATAATCTAGACTGGATTGACAATGCTACTTGCAAGAAATGATATATGTATAAATTTTTCTATACTTTGTTTCAATAACACTTAAAATGAGAAATGCATCTCACATAAGCATGTTGAAAGGGATAAATTTCAGAAACCTCAAGTTATTCATTTTTACTTTTTACTCCAAATGAAATAAATGATGCTGTTACTTCAAATTAAAAAAAAAAACACTTTTATTGGAGTTTAGTTGATTTACAATATTGTGATAGTTTTAAGTGTATAGAAAAACTAATCCATTATACATATATTAAAACATGTATCTGCTCTTTTTTTTACATCATTTTCCCATATAGGTTATCTTCAAGTGTTCATTCATAGCCAGTTCTAAAATTTTAACCTGCAAGATTATAGTAAAATTATCTTTTAATGAAGGAAATGGATGTCATATTTTATACATATGTGGGTCTTAGTTTATAAACTGATCTTAAATTATCACACATGGTCCTACTGAGCATGACTACCACACAACTTACATCAAATGCAACTCCATGTGAGTTCAAAAAACCCGTTTATCAATAACCTTATCTTCAATGAGATAAGCACTTTCTTCAGTATTGTGACAATGTCATTGTGATTATAGGAGTTTCTAAACTCAGTTTCTATGCTTATATCATCATGGACTGATAACAAACAGTTCACTTACTGGCACTGGTTCAAAGACTTCATTTTGAGTAGCACTGGTTTAAGAACTTCTGATGGATTAACTCAAGAAATAATATACATAGAACATTCAGCACAATGAGAGATACATAGTAAGTATTCAATAAAGATAACTATTATTAATGTTGATGTTATTAGTGTTATTTAAAATGTTGCCCACCAAGCTTGAAGAGCTTTACTCAATGGCAAAAGCAGCTTTCGATAGTTAAGACATACACAGCTTTAAGTTAAAGCATTGTTCACAGACCATGTAAATAGGAGATGTCCACTTTGCCATGCATTCAAAAGCAGATGCTATCTGTGCAAAAACAAGAGTAAAAGCTTGCTTCACTAGTAACACTTGTCTGGCCATATAGTCTTTACCTAGTTTTGATTCAGAATCCCTTCAGAAAATACCTGGGCATGCCCTATCATATACCCTTCCAATTTTAGCTGAAGGACCAACAAAAAGAAACATGTGGTTTAAGTAGTTTCTTCAGAATATTGACTACTGAGTCTCATCATTTCCAGGAAACATGCAAAACTTCAGCTAAGTCAGGGAATTCCTGATGTTCACCCTTATATATATATTTTTCCCTTACTGGGGATATTCAAATGCAGGAGTTGATATTTTGAAATTGCCTAACGGCTGCATGGAGATCTAATGAACTTACAAAACTGACTGAGTTCATTTCCCAGAGAGCAGATGGGCACATGTACTCACTTCTTTGTCATTAGCCAAAATTTTGAGGACCACTGACAACTACTTCTCCATTTTTCTTTGCCACACTTTACCCTTGTTAAGTGGCCTTAATAAATCATATCACTTCATTGGTCATAGAAGAAATGCTGTGTACTGTTTCCTTATGAATATTTACCCTTGGCTATGAACCACCAAATTGGTCCCATAATCATCAAGAGTATAATTCAGGTAGAATAATTCAGTACTGAATGATATCACAACAAAAATATATTAGTAACCAGTAGACCAGTAGAGAATTCCTTGGGTAAGAAATGTCCAAAGATATCTGAACTTTCCTGTCTTATTACAAAATGATCTCAGACTGCATTTATGGTCTTAAGATACCTAGTGGGTATCTATTTTTTGTTTTATCTGGCACACTTATTATTATTTTTGTGGAATTTTTATGGCATTGTTTTGTTACTGTCTGGAATGAACATACATACTTCCTGTGTCTCTTTGCACTTCTTTGTGGGTCAATAGTTTTAATTGCATATTTTATTTTAAAACATTATTTTATCATGGTTCTTATTAGTTGTTCAATTATCACTCCATTCCTGCTTTTATATGTATGGTACAGTAATCTTGGGCTTCCCAGGTGGCGCTAGTGGTAAAGAACTCACCTGCAAATGCAGAAGACTTTAAGAGACATGAATTTGATCCCTGGGTGGGGAAGATCCCCTGAAGGAGGGCACAATAAACCACTCCAGTATTGTCTGGAGAATCCCATGGATAGAGGAGCCTGGTGGGCTACAGTCCGTAGGATTGCAAAGAGTCAGACACGACTGAAGCGATTTAGCCCGCATGCACAGTAACCTTGAAACATTAAAGACAGACCTAGCCTCCCAGCCCAAGAAGGCACTGCTTCATAGTCTTCTCACTGAAACATCTCTACGAAACAACCAAAATGGGTGAAAAATGGAGAGTGGCAAAAGCCTTCCTGATACTGTTTCCTGGTTAACTTAAACTATTTCCTGAGCCCAATTCCAATAAGATATTTATAATAGTAAATCCCATAGCCACATATCAGAGCAATTCATAGTTCAATTTTCACTTCTAAAAATCAAACAGCTGGAAAATGACCATCTCAAAATTTGAGAAAATTTTGTTTTTAGAGGCAGGAATAATTTCTGTCTTTTCCAATATTTTTGGTAAAAAGTTATAGAGATAAACTTCTAGCACTTAAAAGACATCAATTGAAATTTGGTTGGATTTTATAAGACTCATCTTTCTATTTTCTTATATTTGGAGAGTATCTTCTGGGTAATATAGAAGAAAAATGTGTTAACCTGGACTTTGTTGAAATTAATTGAAAATCACAGTTTCCATATGAGCACCACAAAAAAGCCTACTGTATTATAATAGCATTATTGTTTTCTCAAAATTTATAATATTGTGATGTTTCCAAAGTATATGACATCATGGCTTAATTAATGATCATGTTGATTTAGCTATTCTGTATTCAGAAAGTAATATATGTGTGTAGTGTAAATGCACATACATCCATGGATTTCATATATATTCTTATTAAATATTATTACTGTATTATGAGCTTTCCAGGTGGTGCGAGTGGTAAAGAAACCACCTGCCAATGGAGGAGACATAAGAGATGCAGGTTTGATCCCTGGGTTGGGAAGATCTCTTGGAGAAGGGAATAGCAATCCACTCCAGTATTCTTGCCTGGAGAATTCCATGGACAGAGGAGCCTGTTGGGCTACAGTTCATGGGGTCACAAAGTCAGACACAACTGAAGCAACTTAGCATGTGCACATGCACTGTTTATTACTTCTTGATAAATGTGGTTGTTTTTGTGGTCTGTTGTACATAATTTCCAGGTTTCATTACATTAAGCTTCTGAAGGAAATATCACTTTCTCTTATTGTATGCTCTACAAACAATTAATATGTAAGCCACTTAAATATAAAATATGTGCTTTAATAGGTCTTAGAGAGTTCTTCATTAACTCTTTAAGTAGAGTGAGTCCCATTCCTCCTGCCATTCTTTATATGGGACACCTGTTTGTTTATTTCTCAGTACTTACTGTAATTTTAAATAATTTTAATTTATGTTTACCTGACTTGTTCTTTCCTTTGCCCCCACCAGAATATAAGCTTCTGTGCCAGACATGTTCATTTTTATATTTCTAGTACCTGAAACTTTGCTTTGTGAATAGTAGAAGCCTAATAAATTTCCACAGAATGAATGAAGATTTGTATAATTATTTATAATAAACTGTGTAATTAGCACCATAGTAGGTATTCAGTACAGTTTTGTTGATTACTAGATTTTTGAACATGACATAAGTATGTTAGAACTATCTCCTCTGTGCAGTAATTTTAATACTGAACTTATTCATTAGGAGGATACTGCATTCATTTCTTATTGTTGTCTAAACAATGACTGAATCTCTTTCTCCAGAGTGCCAATTCTAATAATGTACTCTTAGTATTCTTCTGAGTCCCTGAAACATATGTAGCCCGTTTTTCAATTTGTTCATTAATATGTAATTTTCAGAGGAGCCAAGTACCATATGTGACCACTAAATAAATGCCGCTAATGGAAATAAAGCTAAAGGAATACCTAATGCTGGAGCAGAGCAAGGACGAGTGAAGCAAAAAAGGGGAGGGGAAAAGAAATAGAGTCATTAAATAAGCTGGGTAGTAGAGAGGAATGACACTGGTAAAATGCTGGTTGTTTACCTGGTTTCTATGAGTTAAAGTGGGAAGGACACCAGTTTGAAAATCTGATGATCTTGGTTTGCAAACTAGCTCTCAGTTCAGTTCAGTTCAGTTCAGTCGCTCAGTCGTGTCTGACTCTCTGCGACCCCATGAACCACAGCAAGCCAGGCCTCCCTGTCCATCACCAACTCCTGGAGCTTGCTCAAACTCATGTCCATTGAGTCGGTGATACCATCTAACCATCTCATCCTCTGTCGTCCCCTTCTCCTCCTGCCTTCAATCTTTCCCAACTTCAGGGTCTTTTCAAATGAGTCAGCTCTTTGTATCAGGTGGCCAAATTATTGGCGTTTCAGCTTCAACATCAGTCCTTCCAAAGAACAAACACCCAGGACTGATTTCCTTTAGGATGGACTGGTTGGATCTCCTTGCAGGTCAAAGGACTCTCAAGAGTCTTCTCCAACATCACAGTTCAAAAGCATCAATTCTTCTGTGCTCGGCTTTCTTTATAGTCCAACTCTCACATCCATACATGACTACTGGGAAAACCATAGCCTTGACTAGACTGACATTTGTGGACAAAGTAATGTCTCTGCTTTTTAATATGCTGTCTAGGTTGGTCATAACTTTCCTTCCAAGGAGTAAGTCTCTTAATTTCATGGCTGCAATCACCATCTGCAGTGATTTTGGAGCCCCCCAAAATAAAGTCAGCCACTGATTCCACTGTTTCTCCATCTATTTGCCATGAAGTGATGGGGCCAGATGCCATGATCTTAGTTTTCTGAATGTTGAGTTTTAATCCAGCTTTTTCATTCTCCTCTTTCATTTTCATCAAGAGGCTTTTTAGTTCCTCTTCATTTTCTTCCGTAAGGGTGGTGCCATCTGCATATCTGAGGTTATTGATATTTATCCCGGCAATCTTGATTCCAGCTCTGCTACATACTAATTGTGTAACCTTAAGTAAATGGCTTTGGAGAAGACAATGGCAACCCACTCCAGTGTTCTTGCCTGGAGAATCCCAGGGACAGAAGAGCCTGGTGGGCTGCTGTCTATGGGGTGGAACAGAGTCGGACATGACTGAAGCGACTTAGCAGCAGCAGCAACAGCAAGTAAATGGCTTAATTTCTTGGATCTTGTCTCCACCACTTTTAAAAGGGAATAGTAATAGTCTCATGGACTATATGAGTATTAAATGAGATCATGTATATTCAGCTCCATGGATAGCTACATTTTATGTTAACCATAAAAGTTAATTTCAGAGAATTAAAATTTAACTTCTTTATTATTTTCCAATTATGGTTTGCCACTTACTTTGGTAAATTACTTACCTTTTGTGGGCCTCAGTTTCTTCTTCTGAAAAATGGGTATAACTGGATCACTGGAAAAAGTACCTTGTGATATTACCTTGAAGAGTGCCTCAAGACATAGTAGGTTACTAGTACACTGAAAGTGCTGCTGGTGTGACTAATAATAAGCTTCAGCTCTTTAAAAGTCTCTGTGTGTGACAGTGTGTGTATGTGTGCATGCTTATAAGAATGAGGATAAAAACTTGCTTTATAGGAGCTTGCATCAGAGAGATACACAGGAAGTGTAAAAGGGACACTAATAGTCTACAAAGGCTAATTTAACCCTCCTACACTGTTGTTGGGAATGTAAATTGGTACAGCCACTATGAAGAACAGTATGGATAGTCCTTAAAAAATTAAAAATAGAGTGGACACATATCCAGCAATCCAATTCCTGGATGTATATCCAGAGAAAAATAAACAGTTTGAAAGTGTATGTGCACCCCAATATTCATTGCCACACTATGTACACTAGCCAAGACGTGGAAGCAGCCTAAATGTCCATTGACAGATGAATGGATAAAGATGTGGTACATTCATACAATAGAATATTAGCCATCGGTAGTTTAGTCACTAAGTCGTGTCCAACTCTTGCGATCCCATGGACTGTAGCATGCCAGGCTCCTCTGTCTATAGGATTTTCCAGGCAAGAATACTGGACTGGGTTGCCATTTCCTTCTCCAGGGGATCTTCCTGACCCAGGGATTGAAACCTGGTCTTCTGCACTGCAGGCAGTTTCTTCACTGACTGATCTACCAGGGAAGCCCATATTAACCATCAAAAAGGATGAAATAATGCCATTTGCAGAAACATGGATGAAACTGGAGATTATGATACTAAGTGAAGTAAGTCAGACAGAGAAATATAAATATCATATAATATCACTTACATACAGAATCTAAAACAACAATGATGCAAATGAATTATTCTCAAAACAGAAACAGATTCACAGACTTAGAGAATGAACATATTATGGCTACCAGGGGGAAGGATGAAGGGAGGAATTGATTGGGAATTTAGGACTGACATGTACACACTGCTATATTTAAAATAGATAATGAAAACGGAGCTATTGTACGTCAGCACGGAATTCTGCTCGACACTCTGTAATATACTAAATGGGAAAATAATTTGAAAAAGAATGTAGTTGTTGTTTTGTCACAAAGTCGTGTCCGACTCTGCAACCCCATGGGCTGCAGAATGCCAGGCTTTCCTATCCTTTACTATCTCCCAGAGTTTGCTCAGATTCATGTCGATTGAGTCAGTGATGCTATCTAACCATCTAATTCTCTGCCACTCCCTTCTCCTTTCAATCTTTTCCAAAGAGTCGACTCTTTGCCTCAAGAGGCAGAAGTATTGGAGTTTCAGCTTCAGCAACAGGGCTTACAATGAATATTCAGGGTTGATTTTCTTTAGGATTGACTGGTTTGATCTCCTTTCAGTTCATGGGATCCTCAAGAGTCTTCTCCAGCACCACAATTCGAAAGCATCAATTCTTTGGTGTTTAGCCTTCTTTATGGTCCAGCTCTCACATTTGTACATGACTACTAGAAAAATCATAGCTTTGACTATACAGACCTTTGCCAGGAAAGTGATGTCTCTGCTTTCTAAGACACTATCTAGGTTTGTCATAGCATTTCTTTCAAAGAGCAAGTATCTTTTAATTAAGAATCTATATATGTATATATATAACTGAATCACTTTGCTGTATACCTGAAACTAACACAACACTGTTAATCAAACCTACTCCAATATAAATTTTTTTTTTAAATTAGAAAAATCAGTCCAATATATAGATTCTATGATCCTCTATAAACTTCAAGATTAGAGCATAAGTTGGAGAAAACTGGACTTTCTGGAGGCTGATCCTCTGAAATAGCAAGATAATGACATTTCTTCCTCCAAATTTTTATAAAATATAATCAAAATAGTGGCTTGGGGACACTTTGCAAGTATAAACATGTTACAGAACTGTTTAATGAGAAAATTAAGAATATATTTTATCTTGTTCAACAATAAAAGTCGGACATATAATACTATAAAAGTTGATTGTAATCATAACAATTGTATACTTTTCTACCTAGGAAAATAGACCAGGAATATTTTCAGAGTAACAGGGTCATTCTATCGGATAGAACATCTGGTGACAGAGATTTGAAGGAGAAGAGTTTCAAAACAGTATAATAAGATTCAGTGAAAATCAACTTAAGCACTCTCTGCTGAACTAGGGCAGCTTGCTGTAAACAGTATGGGAGGGGAGAGAGGGTGAGCTATACAGAAGTCACGTTCTTCTGAATCATCTTTCTTCTTACCACTGCCATTTACCTCTTTCCTACAGATTTTACAACTGTTAGCCATGTGAGGGTTTGCTTTTAATAAGCTCATCTGGGTTATGGCCAGTACTGTGTGCTAGTAAATCTTTAAACATTGCTATCCCCCAAAGCCCTGACTTGTAGCACTTGCAGATTTCTGTGGTAGAAATACACCCATTCCAGCTAATTTAAAGCTACCAATTTAATTACCAGCTTAAAATTTTTTTTGAAAATAGAACAATCAGTTCTTACATGGTGGTAGCCAGCCCTGATACAGTATTCACTGTGGCTGTAATTCACAAGATTTCTGGTATAGGTTATGTTTTATGCGGAATGCTTGTGACAGAGGTGGATGCTTTCATAGGATGCACACCTGAGATGCTTTCATAGGATGCACACCTGAGATGCACTCAACTAATTTCATTATGATAGCAATACTTTATATTGAATATTTCCATCATATTATCTCTAGTATCACAATCTAAACTTTGAGTCCCTGGAAATGTTTAATTATCAAATTGTCTTTCTAGGGTTTGGCTTTTTTCAACATTGCCTTCTCTTATTTTTTTTCCTGGTTTAGATGTTCTGAATTGCCCAATTCTGTTTCAGGAATGAAATTTTAAGGAGATATCTTTATACTTATCATTGTGGCCATTTAACTTAATTTGCCAGTCACTTCAGTCTAAACATTCAGGAAAATGGATTCAATCCTCAAGAGCAGTTGTCATTCACTGATTGCTTCTCCTCAGTAGAGCAGTGTGAAAACCACTTGCCAATATAAAAGGGAAGATGTAGCTCTTGCCTTTGCAGAGCTCATCATATTGCCAACAAGTTAATTCTTGTTATGGATTTATAGTGTCCTCCCACACTTCATATGGTGAAGTTCTAGCCCCCCAGTACTTCAGAATGTGACTGTATTTGGAGGTAAGATCTTCAAAAAGTTGATTACATTAAAATGATGCCATTAGAGTGAACCCTAATCCAACCTTACTGGTGTCCTTAAAGGAAGAGGAAACTTGAACACACAGGAACAACAAGGATGTGGATGCACAAAGAAATGACCCTATAAAGTCAAGCAAGAAGGCCACCATCTACAAGCTAAGGAGAGGCTTCAGAAAAAAAACCAAACCTTCTGACACCTTGATTTTATACTTTCAGATTGCAGAGCTGTGAGAAAACAAATTCCTGTGAGAAAACAAATTAAGCCATCAAGTCTGTAGTATTTTGTCATTGCAGCCCTAGCAAACTAATGCAATAACCATAACTAAATATTCATAGTATCTATCAGTTAGGGTTAGATTCAGTTACGAGGATCATAAAACTCAAAATAACAGTGGTTTTATGAGATAGGTTATTGCTCTGTCATAAAAGCTCAGGTTACAAACAGCACAAAACTATCATGGCATCATTGGTCCATGATATGCATTTGAGACCCCAGTTCCTTCCAATCTATCACTCTGCCATATTGAGTATGTGGCTTTTACCTATAGGTTTCAATATTGTGACATCTGTATTTTAGACACAAGGATAGAGGAGGCTTTCAAGTAGAGAAGGCAAAATTGTCAATGGAGAAAGAATCCTGGAAGCTGCCACATGGTTTTCTGCTTATGTAGCATGGGAAATAACTATGATTCATGTCTATTTTAGCTATAAAGAAGGTTGGAAGTGTAATATTTAGCTCAGCTAAAAGTTTACTGCTATGAATAAAAGCAGACACTGGAGAGAGAAACAAGTAGTAGCCTCTGATGCACTGTATTTTATCAACTATCCAAATGACATTGCTCACCCTTCCTTGCAAACATAGAACACATTTCATTCAATCCCAAGAGGGAAGACCCAATGTCCCATCTAGTTACTATGAACATCTCAAAGTTCAAGAGATGTGACATATGTTTTTATATTCTGGCCACCAATAAAGTATAAATAAAGTAGGTGAACCACCTATAAAGTAGTTCATTGTGATTTGGTCACCTATAAACTGAGACAAGATATTGGCCCTCCCACTCACCACCCAGTATACAATTGTAGGGAAGAAACAGAATAGTTGCAACAAAAACTCTCATATAGAAAAGGAGAAATTGAGAACTATACAGAAATTACTCATCCACAGCATGATCAAATCATTCAGGGTAGAAGTTGTAAACATCTTGAGCAAAAGCATGGAAGTATGAAATTGAATTTTATGAATGGAACAGTTATTTCACAACTGATTAGTGATTTCAGTGAACTGACCAGTTTATTCAAATGTTCAAAGATAACTGAATTATCCCTTGATCAGTCAATTTCAAACGATCTTAAACGTTAATACAATTTCTGATGCACCATTAAAGAAAAAGAGAATGAAAATGATATGTACTGATTGCCTATTATAGTCATTCAACAAATTAATAAAATATATGGTTTACATCTCTTCTAGGCACAGGGGGTATAGCTGTGAAGAAAACTAGTACAGAGCATGCTTTCATAGGGTTTATTCTAATGAGAGACAGTAAATAAACAAAAACATAATTTAATGTATGTTTTGCCAGGTTTTAAGTGCCATAGAAAAAACTAAAGCTCGATATAGGTTTTAGGAGGAGCCATGACAAAGACAAACGAGAAAACAAAAGATATATCCATCTGAATGTGGAGTTCCAAAGAATAGCAAGGAGAGATAAGAAAGCCTTTCTCAGTGATGAATGCAAAGAAATAAAGGGAAAAAAAAAATAGAATGGGAAAGACTAGAGATCTCTTCAAGAAAATTAGAGACACCAAGGGAACGTTTCATGCAAAGATGGGCTCAATAAAGGACAGAGATGGTATGGACTAAACAGAAGCATAAGATATAAGAAGAGGTGGCAAGAAAACACAGAAGAATTATACAAAAAAAATCTTCATGACCCAGACAATCATGATGGTGTGATCACTCACATAGAGCCAGACATCCTGCAATGCGAAGTCAAGTGGGCCTTAGGAAGCATCACTAAGAACAAAGCTTGTGGAGGTGATGGAATTCCAGTTGAGCTATTTCAAAGCCTAAAAGATGATGCTGTGAAAGCGCTGCACTCAAAATGTCAGCAAATTAGGCAAGCTCAGCAGTGGCCACAGGCCTGGAAAAGGTCAGTTTTGATTCCAATCCCAAAGAAAAGCAAGCCAAAGAATGTTCAAACTACCTCACAATTGCACTCATCTCACATGCTAGTAAAGTAATGCTCAAAATTCTCCAAGCGAGGCTTCAACAGTACATGAACTGTGAACTTCCAGATTTTCAAGCTGGATTTTGAAAAGGCAGAGAAACCAGAGATTAAATTGCCAACATCCATTGAATCATCGAAAAAGCAAGAGAGTTCCAGAAAACATCTACTTCTGCTTTATTGACTATGTCAAAGCCTTTGACTGTGTGGATCACAACAAAGTGTGGAAAATTCTTCAAGAGTTTGGAATACCAGACCACCTCATCTGCCTCTTGAAAATCTGTATGCAGGTCAAGAAACAACAGTTAGAACTGGACATGAAACAAGAAACTGGTTCCAAATTGGGAAAGGAGTATGTAAAGGCTGTATACTGTCACCCTGCTTATTTAACTTATACACAGTGTACTTCAAGCGAAATGCCAGGCTGGATGAAGCACAAGCTGGAATCAAGATTTCTGGGTAAAATATCAATAACCTCAGATATGCAGATGATACTAAAGAGCCTCTTGATGAAAGTGAAAGAGGAGAGTGAAAAAGTTGGCTTAAAGCTCAACATTCAAAGTACTAAGATCATGGCATCCAGTCCCATCACTTCATGGCAAATAGATGGGGAAAAAATGGAAACTCTGACAGACTTTATTTTATGGGGGCTCCAAAATCACTGCAGATGGTGACCACAGCCATGAAATTAAAAGGAGCTTGCTCCTTGGAAGAAAAGCTGTGACCAACCTAGACAGTATATTAAAAAGCAGAGACATTACTTTGCCGACAAAGGTTTGTCTAGTCAAAGCTATGGTTTTTCCAGTAGTCATGTATGGATGTGAGAGTTGGACTATAAAGATAGCTGGGCACCAAAAAATCGATACTTTTGAACCGTGGTGTTGGAGAAGACTCTTGAGAGTCCCTTGGACTGCAAGGAGATCCAACCAGTCAATCCTAAAGGAAATAAACCCTGAATATTCATTGGATGGACTAATGCTGAAGCTGAAACTCCAATACTCTGGTCACCTGATGTGAAGAACTGAATCAATGGAAAAAACCCTGATGCTGGGACAGATTGAAGGCATGAGGAGAAGGGGATAACAGAGGATAAGATGGTTAGATGGCATCACCGACTCGATGGACATGAGTTTGAGCAAGCTCCGGGGGTTGTTGATGGACAGGGAAACCTGGCATGCTGCAGTCCATGGAATCACAGAAAGTCAGACACAACTGCATGACTGAACTAAACTGATGTTGCTGTGGTTACTGGCGGTAGTATTTTATACAGAGTTATTAAGGAAGATTTGAGTAGATACCCAAAGGGAGTGTGAAATGTTGAATTTAAGCCTTAAGAATAATAAAAAAAAGAATACACACACACACACACTTCATTCACCCTTCAAAACATTGCTATCATAAATATCAGTTCTCTGGATTATAATCTTAGGAGGTAAAGGAGAGGGCAGATGGGAAGAATATACTTTGAAAAGAAAACAACTGTCATATAGCAAGTTGATCCAAAGACTAGATCTATACTCAGACCTTATCACCTTTTGTAATTTCAACCTGGCTCAATTTCTCAGACACTATTCAGATGCATTTTAATTTTTCAGGCTTGTATACTTATTTATAAAATACTCAAAATGTTTTTATTTATTTAAAGAAAACATTATCTTACTATATTTTATTTTGAATGGACAAAGAAATATGGTTAGTGCTGAACAGAGGCACAAGACTTTTGAAGCAGATTGAAGATAGATCCTAGACCTACCACCTACTGGTTGTAAGAATTTAAGCAAGTTAATTTGAGTCTTAGCTTTCTAAGCTATTAAAATAGATTAACACCTATTTACCTCAAAGTTTTGAGGAAATTCAACATAAACATTGTTAAGGTTCTAGAATCCTACTTGTCAGATGCTCAGTGTTGACTGCCTTGCCTTTTTCTATGACATAGCTACAAAATACTTAAAAATTTGAAATGTTAGTAATACCTACAAATATCATTCATAGTAATATAAACTTAATTCCTTTTGATGTAAATAATGCATTTGACTAATTGATAGTATAACAAGGGTGGAAAAAGAAAATTTGGGGGTTAGGCAGACCTAGAGTTTCTTCCCTGTTCCATTACTTAATAATATATCTGGTATGTAGTCAGGCAAATTGCATTCTTACTTAATACTCACAACACTCCTTTGATTTCTGTCTTACTTTTTCTATCTTACTGATGTGGAATAAACTCAGAGAGGGTAAGTGATATATCATGATATATCCATGATCACAAAGCAGCAAATATGGTATTTTAATTCATGCCTATTCAATTCAAACCCACACCTTTTCTAGTATAATGTTCTGCCATTATGACTATCAATTAAGCATTGTCATGTGTTCTGCTTTAGTTCTCTGAAGTAGTAGTACTAGAGATCTAGTAGTATAATGATTGTTAGATAAAAGGAATATTCATCTATTTTCATCTCTGTCTCTTCCATACCACTGAAGAATTTTCAATTTTTTTTTAGTTATTTTTAAATTGTCTATTACAGAAGCTGTATCAGTTTGTCCCATTTCAGGGAAACTTCCCAGTTCATCTTTGACATTCTGAATTTCTGCACTGGTTCCTAGTTTGTTGATTGTGTCACAAAGTTTTCTCAAAGTTAGATCAGGCTGACAGTGGAACAGGATCATGCAAATTCCATTGAAGAATGGTGGATATTTAGAATATGTGGATATTCTCTGCAGTATGATGACAATGCCCTTGAAATCAGCCTCTGAGAGTTTTAATTCTGTTGACATTATAATATTTTGGACATTTATATTTTGATTTTTAAGGCAAATGTCTCAGTGATCACATTTTTGACAATCATTTTTTTTCCTCTGGATATATATATGCTATAGGAAGGAGACTTTTTTTTGAGGAAAACCAGTATCTTTATGTGATTATTTCAATTTACTTCTGAAAAAATAAAGCTTGGGGCTTCTCACAGCTTTATTGATTCCACATGTACTGTTGTCCTATTTTTGAAACCATTTTTTGAGTCTACATCATTGGGTTCTTTGAAAGTCAGGGAATAAATGTAAAAGTGTTCAAAATCAGCAGTAGCCTCAATAAACCACCACCTTATTTTTTCTGTGAGTAGTTGTATAGGACTTTCCATAGGAGTTATGTCAATTAAGTACAGGTTTTGGAGTTTTAAAAAGGCAATACAGAATTTTAACAATGCCAATATCAAAATAATCCCCATTCTATCTAAAAATTAAAAACTCATGAAGATTACCACACACACATTTGACGAGATGGGTTTTGTTGTCTTTTCCTAAAAACAGTATATGCAGAAAACCCACTAAATTGTCTTTCTGGATTTGATACTTAACTGAAAAAAATTGCATTTTCAACAGGAAAAATGTTTAATCTAAGAAGACTTGTCACTCTGAATCATTTTTCCAACACTTGGCATTGTTTGTTATCAATATTAAATTTTCTTAGTTTTTTTCTTTAACTTTCTCTTAATTTTTATGTTATCTTAATGTTATCGAGTAAACATTAGTGATTCTTGAGTCATGTGCATTGTCATCCTAACTGAAAATGTACCAGTGTCTTTAACAATACCAGTAACTGACTTTGTAAATAATCAACTGATACTGTCCATAACAGTTCAATGTTGAGTTATAACTGTAAGTTCAGTGAGCAGTTTACTCTAAGTTGTACAATATGCTTTTTTTTTTAATACTAGTAAATTGGAGATATGTCCTGTGTTAATTACCACATCTCTGACTCCTAAAATGAAGGGTATAGCTTGGTAAAAATTATTAGTGGCTGTTTATTGTATGCCTATTACATGACAGCTGCTTTTCTAATAATACTTCATATAATCCCCACAGTAGCCTATGTGAAAAGTATCATTATGCCCATTATACATAATAAAAATGAGGGTTTTTAGAGGTTTTAGAACTTTCCAGAGTACATATGATTAATAGTTAGTAGCGCCATATTTTAAACCCAGATGTATCTGGTTCCAAAGCCTGTTTTTGTTTTTTTTTCCCATTGGATGAATTTTCTTCCTTAGGTTACTTTAAATGAAAAAAAGTCCTGAAGAATTCAAGACATATGTTCTTTCTAAGTCTGAGTTATTATTTGTTTTTTGAGAAAGCTAGCTGCTGTGGTCCTTGGTAGCTGAACTTTTGTTTATTGACAAAGATAAACAACTGCTTATTTTTCATAAGCTTATTTTTTTTTTTTTCTGGGCCTCTTCTGTTTTTGTGAAATTGGAAGAAAGGAGGGGAAAACTGTTATCACTTCTAAGAAGTTTATCATATGTCATTAGTTTTGCTTGAATTAAAAAGTGTCTTTCACAAAAAGACAACCATAAGAATGGGAGAAAATATTTGCAAATGAAGCAACTGACAAAGGACTAGTCTCCAAAGTATACAAACAGCTCATGCAGTTCAATATCAAAATGACAAACAACCCAACCAAAAATTGCGCAGAAGACCTAAATAGACAGACATTTCCCCAAAGAAGGCATCAGTTCAGTTCATTTCAGTTCAGTCACTCAGTCGTGTCTGACTCATTGGGACCCCATGAACCGCAGCAAGCCAGGCCTCCCTGCCCATCACCAACTCCCAGAGTTTACCAAAATCATGCTCATTGAATCAGTGATACTGTCTAACAGTCTCATCCTCTGTCGTCCTCTTCTCCTACCTTCCATCTTTCCCAACATCAGGGTCTTTTCAAATGAGTCAGCTCCTCGCATCAGGTGGCCAAAGGATTGGAGTTTCAGCTTCAGCATCAGTCCTTCCAGTGAACACCCAGGACTAATCTCCTTTAGGATGGACTGGTTGGATCTCCTTGCAGTCCAAGGGACTCTCAAGAGTCTTCTCCAACACCACAGTTCAAAAGCATTAATTCTTTGGCACTCAGCTTTCTTTATAGTTCAACTCTCACATCCATACATGACTACTGGAAAAGCCATAGCCTTGACTAGACAAACCTTTGTGGACAAAGTAATGTCTCTGCTTTTTAACATGCTATCTAGGTTGGTCATAACTTTCCTTCCAAAGAGTAAGTGTTTTAATTTCATGGCTGCAATCACCATCTGCAGTGATTTTGGAGCCCCTCAAAATAAACTCAGCCACTGATTCCACTGTTTCCCCATCTATTTGCCATGAAGTGATGGGACCAGATGCCATGATCTTAGTTTTCTGAATGTTGAGCTTTAAGCCAACTTTTTCACTCTCCTCTTGCATTTCACTCTCCTCTTGCAAGATCTCCTGACAATCTTGATTCCAGCTTGTGCTTCATCCAGCCCAGCATTTCTCATGATGTACTCTGCATATAAGTTAAATAAGAAGGGTGACAATATACAGCCTTGATGTTCTCCTTTTCCTATTTGGAGCTAGTCTGATGTTTCACGTCCAGTTCTAACTGTTGCTTCCTGACCTGCATACAGATTTCTCAAGAGGCAGGTCAGGTGGTCTGGTATTCCTATCTTTTTCAGAATTTTCCATAGTTTATTGTGATCCACACAGTCAAAGGCTTTGGCTAAGTCAATAAAGCAGAAATATATGTTTTTCTGGAACTCTCTTGCTTTTTCGATGATCTAGAGGATGTTGGCAATTTGATCTCTGGTTCCTCTGCCTTTACTAAAAGCAGCTTGAACATCTGAAAGTTCACAGTTCACGTATTGATGAAGCCTGGCTTGGAGAATTTTGAGCATTAATTTACTAGCATGTGAGATGAGTAGAATTGTGCAGTAGTTTGAGCATTCTTTGGCCTTGCCTTTCCTTGGGTTTGGAAACAAAACTGACCTTTTCCAGTCCTGTGGCCACTGCTGAGCTTGCCTAATTTGCTGACATTTGAGTGCAGCACTTTCACAGCATCATCTTTTAGGATTTGAAATAGCTCAACTAGAATTCTATCACCTCCACAAGCTTTGTTCTTAGTGATGCTTCCTAAGACCCACTTGACTTCACATTCCAGGATGTCTGGCTCTAGGTGAGTGATCTCACCATCATGATTATCTGGGTCATGAAGATATCTTTTGTATAATTCTTCTGTGTTTTCTTGCCACCTCTTCTTAATATCTTCTGCTTCTGTTTGGTCCATACCATTTCTGTCCTTTATTGAGCCCGTCTTTGCATGAAATGGTTCCTTGGTATCTCTAGTTTTCTTGAAGAGATCTCTAGTCTTTCCTCTTCTATTGTTTTCCTCTATTTCTTTGCACTGATTGCTGAGGAAGGCTTTCTTATCTCTCCTTGCTATTCTTTGGAACTCTGCATTCAGCTGGGTATAGCTTTCCGTTTCTCCTTTTCTTTTCGTTTCCCTTGTTTTCACAGCTATTTGTAAGGCCTCCTCAGATAGCCATTTTGCTTTTTGGCATTTCTTCCTCTTGGGGATGGTCTTGATCCCTGTCTCCTGTACAGTGTCACAAACCTCCATTCATAGTTCATCAGTCACTGTGTCTATCAGATCTACAGATGGTTAAAAAGCATATGAAAAGATTCTCAACATCACTAATTATTAGAGAAATGAAAATCAAAACTAAAATGATGTATCACCTCACATCTATCAGAATGGTCACCATCAAAAAATCTACAAGCAATAAACCCTGGAGAGGTGTGGAGGAAAGAGAATCCTTCTACACTATTGCTGGGAGTGCAAATTGGTAAAGGCCCTATGGAAAACAACATGAAGGTTCCTTAAAAAACTAAAAATAGAACTCCCATATAACTCAGCAATCCCACTCCTGGGCATATACCCACAGAAAACCGTAATTATGAAAGATAAATGCACCCAAATGTTCATTGCTATTTACAGTAGCCAGCACATAGAAGAAACTTAAATGTACTTTGCCAGAGGAATGGATAAAGAAGATGTGGTATATATACACAATGCAATATTACTCAACCATAAAAAAGTAACAGATTGGGTCATTTTTAGAGACATGGATGGACCCAGAGAGTGTCATGCAGAGTGAAGTAAGAAAGAAGAAAACAAATATAGTATTTTAACGCACATATGTAAAATCTAGAAAAATGATATAGATGATCCTACTTGCAAAGCAGAAATGGAGACACAGACATAGGGAACAAATATATGGATACCAAGAAGAAAAGGGAGGTGGGAGGAATTGGCAAATTGGGATTGACACATATACACTATTGATACTATGTATACAATAGATAAGGAGCTTCCCAGGTGGCGCTAGTAGTAAAGAACCTGCCTGCCAATGCCGGAGACATAAGATATGTGGATTTGATCCCTGAATTGGCAAGATCTCTTGGAGAAGAGTATGACAACCCACTCCACTATTCTTGCCTGGAGAATTCTGTCGACAGAGGAGCCTGGCAGGCTACAGTCCATAGGGTCGCAGAGTCAGACATGATTGAAGTGACTTATCACACATGCACGCATAAAATAGGTAACTAATGAGAATATACTGTATAGCACAGGAAACTCTACTTAATGCATGGGAAGGAAGTCCAAAGGGAGAGGATGTAGATATATATGGCTGACTCATTTTGCTGTACAGTAGAAACTAATACAACATTGTAAGGCAATTATACTCCAATAAAAATAGATTTAAAAAGAAAAAAAAATCTTTCAATCTCTTCAGTTTTCATGCATGTCTCCATTCTATTATCCTTAATATAAATTATTTAATATAAATCTGGATCTTTATTAAGTACATTGTACTAAAAGTTCCCTATTTGTCTTGAGAATTACAAAATTAGATTGCAGGTTTATGAAGAATTATGTATTTCTCAGGGAAATATTTCTTTAAAAAAAAGGTTAAAATTCATAAAACTGGGGGGAAATTCCAGTTGGTTAAATACAGGGAACTGAAAATGTAATCCAAGAATGCCCTTTTGACACTAGACCCATGGTATTTTCATTTGATTGTATTTAATAAAATAGATAAATTTTCAGTCTTATAGATTTATTATTTCTTAGTAATCTACTGAGAGAAGAACAAGTGTCAACGGCCATGCTGTTCTTACTTAAATGATTCATTTTAGGTGCGTTATTGACTGTCAAACACAGGGTTGTGCTTGCCAAAATGGAAATTGATTTAGTGAAAGATTACATATGAAATGGTGATGATTTCCTACATAGTTTGTTTTCTTCTATCACCAAGCTGAATTTGTCTCTTGTTATGTACAGACATTTCGTAAAACGTGAGAAAAAATCCTAAATAGATCACTCTGTTTTGAAGACCTGCTTCATCCACTCTTGGGTCTTGCTGTCTAATTCAACCTGGTTCAGTCATAAACATGGTGCCTCAGGTTCCTGTCTTCACTTACTTATCATTTCTTATTGCTAGCAATGCTCACCCAGTATAAAGGTAACTGTATGCCAGATGTGATTTATAGATATTAAAAACTCCTCTGCCTAAATAGTTCCCATTGTCAAGATATATGATGTGATTTCTTTCTTTAGCAATTCTTTTGGCTTAAGTGTTGAAGAAGCATTTCAAATGCAAATGTTATATGGATAAAGTAATCTATTATAAGACATTAACTTTCTTCTTATTTTATCAATTAACACAGTGTTGGAATGTCTTCTATATGGAAAGTACATGGCTTGCTGCTGTGGGAATGAAAGACAAATTAAAAAAGAAAAGATAGAATCTTAGTCCTCAAGAAATTTAATTGAGAAGTTAAGGTAACTGCAGCTACTTGGCTGCAATCCTGAACAATAACGTGGACAAGAATAGGTGGACTACTTCTTCAGAGAAGGTCTAGGGTAGGCAATGGAAAGAAAACATGATGGTATTGGATAACATGTGTGTGTGTGTGTGCGTGTGTGTGTGCATGTGTGTGTGTGTGTGTGTGTGTGTGTGTGTGTGTGTGTACTTCATCCTTAAGGAGAGAGAATGAGGCCCCGACACCTTACAATTTCCCCAAGCATTTGTTCTGGTTGTAGGACTATTGTACTCATCTATAATCACATATTGCTTGATGATTCTACCATTCAGGAAATTGAATGAATTCTGCCTAACTAATAGACATTATAGAAGGCTGAATGGCCACTTGAGTGAAAAAATATGCTGTATAAACTGAGATTGGTAAGAAATAAGTAGGAAAATAGAATTTTGCCTTTGATCCTTTTTCATCTATTTTACATGACTGAGACAGCCTGATAACCTTTACCAAACTCCAGATTTCTTTTTATTATTAACAGGATAAGTCCTGTTTAGTCCTGTTTTAAGAAACATGTTTCCCATTGAAATGTAAAATGGGATAAACCCACAGCAAACATCATTCTCAATGGTGAAAAACTGAAAGCATTCCCTCTAAGATTAGGAGCAAGACAAGCATATCCACTTTCACCACTATTATTCAACATAGTTTTGGAAGTCTTAGTATAGTGTGGTGGTTACTCAAAAAATTAAAAATAAAATTACGGTAAGATAAAGCAATTCTGCTTATGGGTATATACAAAAATAATTGAAATCAAGGACTGGAACAGCTATTTATACATGAATGTTCAAAGTAGCATTATTCACAATAGCTAAAATTTGCAAACAACTCAAATGTTGATTAACATTTGATAAACGAAATGTGAAGTATATTACCTTGTCATCTGCAAATAGTGCCAGTTTTACTTCCTCTCCAATTTGTATTACTTTGATTTCTTTTTCTTCTCTGTTTGCCATGGCTAAGACACTATAAAACTCTTGGAGTAAAATATAGGAAGAACACTCTTTGACATAAATCACAGCAAGGTCTTATTTGACCCACCTCCTAGAGTAAGGAAAATAAAAACAAAAATAAACAAATGCGACCTAATTAAGCTTAAAAACTTCTGCACACAAAGGAAACAATGACCAAGATGAAAATACAGTCTTCAGAATGGGAGAAAATACTTGCAAATGAAGCAACTACAAAAGATTAATCTCAAAAATATAAAACAGCTCATGTAACTCGATAACAAAACAAACATGTCAATCAAAAAATGGGCAGAAGACTTAAAGAGGCATGTCTCCAAAGAAGATATACAGATGGCCAACAAACACAAGAAAAGATACTCAACATCACTAATTGTTATAGAAATGCAACTCAAAACTACAATGAGGTATCACCTCATACCAGTCAGAATGGCCATCATCAAAAAATCTACAAACAATAAATGATGGAGAGGGTGTGAAGAAAAGGGGACCCTCTAGCACTGTTCATGGGAATGTAAATTGGTGCAACCACTATGGGGAACAATATGGAAGTTCCTTACAAATCTAAAATAGAACTCCCATATGACCCAATAATCCAACTATTGGGCATATACCCACAGAAAACCATTATGCAAAAAGACACATGCACCCCAATGTGCATGGAAGCACTATTTACAATAGCCAGGACATGGAAGCAACCTAAATGTCCATTGACAGAGAAATGGATAAAGAAGATGTGGAATATTTATTCAATGGAATATTACTCAGCCATAAAAAGGAATGGAATTGGGTCATTGTAGAGATGTGAATGGACCTAGACTGTGTCATGCAAAGTGATATAATTCAGAAAGAGGAAAACAAATATAGCATATTAATTCATATATGTGGATAAATAGAAAGATGCTATATATGAACCTATATGTAGGGCAGGAATAGAGATGCAAAGAGAATGCATATGTGGACATGGGGGGAAGGGGAGAGTGAGACAAATCAAGAGATTAGAGTTGGCATATATACGTTACCATGGTAACGGTATTTTATGTGGTAAAATAGATAGCTATTGTGAACATGCTGTATAGCACTGGGAGCTCAGCTCAGTGCTTTTTGAAGACTTAGATGGGTGAGAATAGATGGAGTGGGAGGAAGGACCAAAAGGGAGGGAATGTAAATATATATGTATATATATATCTGCTTCACATTGTTTTATAGGAGAAATTAACATGGCATTTAAAGCAATTATAGTCCAATTTAAAAAATGTGGTATATACATACAATGGACTACCATTCAGTCTTTAAAAAACAATGAAATTCTGACTCATGCTACAACATGAATTAACATTAGTCCAAGTGAAATAAGTTAGACATAAGAGGATGCATTTTGTTATTATTCCACTTATATGAAGTACCCAGATTAGTCAAACTTAATATATGCAAATATAATGGTAACTATCAAGGGATAGGGAGTAGACAAATATAGAGTTATTGTTTAATGAGTATGGAGTTTCAGTTTGGGATGATGAAACAGTTCTGTAGATGGGTGGTGATAATGGTTGTACAACAATGCGAATGTACTTAATGTAGCAAAGCTGTACACTTAAAATGGCTAAAATGGTAAATATTACATGTATTTTATCACAATAAGTTCTTTTCAAAAATAAAAAAAAAAGTTTAACCAAGTCTTCTCTAAGCAAGCATAAAAATTCTATGGCACATCTGCATCATAAATTTTACATAGAGGCATAAATCTTTATGTTTACAAATTATTCCTTGAAGGCAAAACCTATTGTTTGTTTCTTCATAATTAAATACTATTTATGCCATGGAAGCATAGAGAAAGTACCTAGTTCTTCCTTCCAACAATTTATAAACTTATTAGGTAGATACTGACACCACCCTTATGGCAGAAAGTGAAGAAGAACTAAAGAGCTTCCTGATGAAAGTGAAAGAGGAGAGTGAAAATGTTGGCTCAAAGCTCAACATTTAGAAAACTAAGATCATGGCATCCAGTCCCATCACTTCATGGCAAATAGATGGGGAAACAGTGGAAACAGTGGCTGACTTTATTTTCTTGGGCTCCAAAATCACTGCAGATGGTTACTGCAGCCATGAAATTAAAACACACTTACTCCTTGGAAGGAAAGTTATGACCAAACTAGACGGCATATTAAAAAGCAGAGACATTACTTTGTCCAAAAAGGTCTGTCTAGTCAAGGCTATGATTTTTCCAGTAGTCATGTATGGGTGTAAGAGTTGGACTATAAAGAAAGCTGAGTGCAGAAGAATTGACTCCTTTGAACTATGGTGTTGGAGAAGACTCTTGAGAGTCCCTCGGACTGCAAGGAGACCCAACCAGTCCATCCTAAAGGAAATCAGTCTTGGTTGTTCATTGGAAGACTGATGCTGAAGCTGAAACTTCAGTACTTTGGCCACCTGATGCAGAGAGCTGACTCTTTTTTTTTTTCCATTTATTTTTATTAGTTGGAGGCTAATTACTTTACACTATTGTAGTGGTTTTTGACATACATTGACATGAATGTAGAGCTGACTCATTTGAAAAGACTCTGATGCTGGGAAAGATTGAAGGCAGAAGGAGAAAGGGACAATGGAGGATGAGATGGTTGGATGGCATCACTGACACAATGGACATGGGTTTGGGTGGACTCCAGGAGTAAGTGATGGACAGGGAGGCCTGGCATACTGCGGTTCATGGGGTCACAAAGACATGACTGTGAGACTGAACTGAACTGAATAAAATATAGGCCCCTGGAAGGATCACTGCCTTGTTGTGGTGAAGTGGCTTGTGTAACTTAATGAAGCTATGAGTCATGCCGTGTTGGGCCACCCAAGTTGGATAGGTCTTAGTGGAGAGTTCTGAGAAAACGTGGTCCACTGGAGGAGGGAATGGCAAACCACTCCAGTATTCTAACCATGAGAACCGCATGAACTGTATAAAAAGGCAAAAACATATGACACCAAAAGATGAACCCCCAGGTTAGAAGGTGTCCAATATCCTACTCTGGAGAAGAGCAGAGGACAACTACTAATAGCTCCAGAAAGGATGAGGTGACTGGGCCAAAGAGTAATAAACAGAGAAAACTGAAGATATCCTTTGTCAAACATTATATATTAAGACTGCTAAATTCTGAGGGCCATAACTACTGTGTAGTTCAAAAGAAAGTTGTAATAATAATTAGATTTGAGTTTGAAAAATAATTTCATTGAGGAAATGATGGTTGAATTGGGATTGAGGAGTGAACAACACTTGGATGTACCCTAAATGGTACAGCATCACATTTTGTTTTTTTTGGGGTTTTTTTTGTATTTATTTATTTTTTTTTAATTAGTTGGAGGCTAATTACTTCACAACATTTCTGTGGGTTTTGTCATACATTGATATGAATCAGCCATAGATTTACACGTATTCCCCATCCCGATATAATTGTTTTATAATATTGTGTTGGTTGCTGCAATACATCAACATGAATCAGCCATAGGTATATATATATGTCCTCTCCCTCTTGAGAATCCTTCCCACCCCATCCAAACCCTGTAGGTTGTCAAAGAGTCCAAGTCTGAGTTCCCTGAGCCATATAGCAAATTCCCACTGGCTATCTATTTTACATATGGTAGTGTATATGTTTCCATGCTACTGTCTCCATTCATCCCACCCTCTCTTTCCCCCTCCTTGTGTCCACCAGTCTGTTCTCTGTGTCTGTATTTCCATTGCTGCCCTGCAAATAGGCTCATCAGTACCAGCTTTCTAGATTACATATATATGTATTAATATATGATATTTGTTTTTCTCTTTCTGACTTATTTCACTCTGTAAAATAGGCTCTAGGTTCATTCACCCCACTGTTGTTGTTCAGTCACTAAGTCGTGACCTACTCTTTGCTACCCCATTGACTGCAACACACCAGGCTTTTGTATCCTTCACTGTCTCCTGGAGTTTGCTCAGACTCATGTCCATTGAGTCAGTGATGCCATCCAGCCATCTCATTCTCTGTCACCCTCTTCTCCTCCTGTTCTCAATCTTTCCCAACATCGGGGTCTTTTCCAATGAGCTTGCTCTTTACACCAGATGACCAAAGTATTGGAGCTTCAGCTTCAGCATCAGCCTTTTAATGAGTATTCAGGGTTGAGTTCCTTTATGATTGACTGTTTGATCTCCTTGCTGTCCAAGGGACTCTCAAGAATCTTCCTCAGCACCACAATTCAAAAGCATTAATTCTTCGGTGCTCAGACTTTCGCATAATGTACTCTGCATTTAAGTTAAATAAACAGGGTGACAATATATAGCCTTGATGTACTCCTTTCCCAATTTGGAACCAGTCCATTGTTCCCTGTCTGGTTCTAACTGTTGTTTCTTGACCTGCATACAGATTTCTCAGGAGGCAGGGAAGGTGGTCTGGTAATCCCATCTCTTTTAAGAATTCTCGGGGCTGGTGCACTGGGATGACCCAGAGGGATGGGATGGGGAGGGAGGTGGGAGGGGGGTTCAGGATGGGGAACACATGTAAATCCATGGCTGATTCATGTCAATGTATGGCAAAATATTGTAAAGTAATTAGCCTCCAACTAATAACAATAAATAAATAAAAAAAGAATTTTCCACAGTTCGTTGTGATCCACACAATCAACGGCTTTAGAATAGCCAATGAAGCAGAAGTAAATGTTTTTCTGGAATTTCCTTGCTTTTTCTATGATCCAACAGATGTTGGCAATTTGATCTCTGGTTCTTTCGCCTTTTCTAAATCCAGCTGGTACATCTGGAAGTCCTTGGTTCATGTATTGTTGAAACTTAACTTGAAGGATTTTGAGCATTACCTTGCTAGCATATGAAATGAGTGCAATTGTATGGTAATTTGAACATTATTTGGCATTGCCCTTATTTGGGATTGGAAGATTCTTTATTGCTCAGATGGTAAAGAATCTGCCTGCAATGCAAGAGACCCAGGTTTGATCCCTGGGTTAGGAAGATCCCTGGAGAAGGGAATGGCGATCCACTCCAGTATTATAGCCTAGAGAATTCCACGGACAGAGGAGCCTGGTGGGCTATGCATGGGGTTGCAGAGTCAGACATGACTGAATGACTACATTTTCAGTTTTCTTTGGGATTGGAATGAAAACTTACCTTTTCCAGTCCTGTGGCCATTGCTGAGTTTTCCAAATTTGCTGACATATTGAGTACAGCACTTGAACAGCTTTCAAAGCTGTTGAAAGCAAGATTTCAAATAGCTCAGCTGGGATTCCATCACCTCCAGTAGCTTTGTTCATAGTAATGCTTCCTAAAGCCTACTTGACTTCACATGCCAGGATTTCTGCTCTAGGTGAGTGACCACAACATCGTGGTTATCTGGGTCACTAAGACCTTTTTTATATAGTTCTCCTGTGTATTCTTGCCACCTCTTCCTAATCTCTTCTCCTTCTGTTAGACCCTTGCCATTTCTGTCCTTTTATTGTGACCATCTTTGCATTAAATATTCTCTTGGTACCTCCAATCTTCTTGAATCATGACTGACAACTAGCTAACTCAAAAAAAAAAACAAACAAAAAAAACCCACATTTTTGCCATAGTGTAGTGTTGTATTTGGAAAGCAGCCGTCCATCCAAAATTATATTATTTGCCCTACTCATGTATAAATACAGCCTTGTTCCTTGCCAAAAGAAGGTGAATGAAAGTGATATGTATCCCTTCCAGACAAAAGTAGTTAAGAAATAGACATTTATTTTCACTCTGATTTCTTTATCTTTTAGCAGAAGGTGAAGGATTGTAAGGCCCTATGGGATGACAGTGCCATCATATGAGATTAAACTGAGTTTCTAAATCTTTAAATAAAGTTTATTCACTGAATATTCATTGAGCAATTGTTTCAACAATAAATAAATCGACAAAAGCCACTGCAATTTTAGAGTTTGTTACGGAAGAAAACATTGCTATAACTCACATAGCATGGAGGGACAGAGTATGTCATCTTTTAACAGTGTGTGCTTATTCATATAAGAATCTTAGAGTACGAGGTTGGGAGAAAAACAGATCTTCTCTTGGTTCAGTATAACCTTAATAAAACCCATTTGACACTTAGAATTGAGCTATGAATTAAACATATCATCTTATTCATTAATGCAATGCTATATGAATCTCATGCATCCTGCTGTATGTGTCTTGTCACTTCATCCTCACAATCCTATATATTAAGTAATGGCACCCTAGTTTTACAGATGAAGAAATAGAAATAACTCTCCAAAGTCACATAGCAAGTTGTGGAGCCAGGGTACAAACACTAGTGTTTCCTTTCAAAGTCACTTTTATCTACTACTTTCTAATACTTCCCTTAAAAGAGTTGATAAGTTATTTTCCAATTGACAAATTGATAGAGAACAAAGAGAAGGGGTGTCCACATTCACTGTTATACTTTTTAAATCTAGGTAGATTTATCATCATTCGAAAATGTGTAAGATACAAAATAGTTAACTTGGAGATAATTACCATGTAACTGATGCATATGTTAAACACAACTTGTAGGATATAATCAGAAAGCAGCTTTTAAAAAATTTTCTATGACCTCTTCAAATTTATTCCCTAGATGAGCTCTTCTCTTGCCCCTGGACAAAAATTAAGGACATTTTCATAACTTCTCTGGTTACTTTTAAGTAATAAGAGTCACATTTTAGTAGTTAATATATCTCCAGCAATGTAATGATAAAACTATTAACTTTATTCAAAGTGTCATTCTTTTCCCAGCTCAGACCTACTGCCAGACTCTCTAACTTGAATAGAAAAGATACATCTTTTTTCCTACCTTACATTTTTCCCTCCTCCTTCTCTATCTTGTTATCTTTTCAGTTCTTCATGGTAAGAGAAAGGCAGAATGAGAGGAGAAAAAAAGACCAGGAAATGAGTAAATTTACTGTACTGCCATGAGAAGGAACAGATATTTCCCCACAAGTGTTTAAGTTTAATTCTTCTTTTCCAATGGAACACTTTATTACCTTTTTCAGAGACGACAACCTCATAAATGGAAATATCTCACAGTCCTCCTGATGCTTGTGAATGTATTTCCTCTGAGTTTTTGTTTATGGTTCCTTCTTCAAAACATAAGAATCTGGCAATTTATCTGCTTATTGGGGGCTGGCTTTCCCATGACCTCTCTTGGCCAATTTTGAAGTAACCGCATGCTGCCTCTTTCTTCTCTGTGGACTACATATGCTCTGTAGAATACACTCATGTGTCCTTTTCCCCAACAAACTAGGAGTACAGGTATTCTTCAAATACAACTACTTCTTTTTGCTGTGCATTAAGAGCAACCAGCCAATAAGTCTTGCCCTTAAGATTGTCTGGGTGGTATGAGCAAAAGATCAATTCATTACTCATCAGGATCAACACATTTCAAACTCTTACCTTCAACTTGTGATGTGTGGCAAGCATCTCTCTCTGCTTATATTTTCAGAAGATGATATTCAGAAAACATTAATAACTCTTTTCAAAAATATCCTAAACTCTCAATCTTTTATCAAACTATAGAACCTCCTTTTTGGGGCTTCCCTTATAGCTCAGTTAGGAAAGAATCTGCCTGCAATGCAGGAGACCTGGGTTTGATTCTTGGTTTGGGAAGACCCCCTGGAGAGGGAAATGGCAACCCACTCCAGTATTCTTGCCTGGAGAATCTCATGGACAGAGGAACCTGACAGACTATAGTTCATGGGGTTGCAAAAATCGAACATGACTTAGTGACTAAACCACCACCACCAGAACCTCTTTTACAGACAGAAAAATGGAACTTGAATCCAGTATTCAGAAATATTTGTAACTTCTGCTTGGTGTACTTCCACTGTTGGAATATGGTATCTGACATTTCAGGACTTCAGCCCAAATTCAGACTTAAATATTGCCACTTTAAAATCATATTACAAAAGAAATAGCAAAATTAAGCAAAACAATAACAACAGAACAAAGGCAGCAGAATAGAACAAAGGATATTGAGAAGTACCTGGGGAGATCTCAATTCTGAAAGTAATATAATTCAAAAGCAAGGCATATTTCTGTAAAATATCGGGGCATCATAAAGTAGTTATAAAAAGACATTGGGGAATCTAATTTTCCAAATAGAGATCCATCCAATGTTCACTTTGATTTTTATAGACAATGAGATATCAAAAGAGCTAAACAAGGGGTCTTATCTCAATGTGTATCCTTCTGCTTTCTGAAGGAAATATTGGAGCAAGTTTTGAGGACATAAGTTAGGTCTGTGAGAACATTAGGAC
Source organism: Cervus canadensis (assembly GCF_019320065.1). Lineage (NCBI taxonomy): Eukaryota > Metazoa > Chordata > Mammalia > Artiodactyla > Cervidae > Cervus > Cervus canadensis. The sequence continues at coordinate 89,818,080 of NC_057419.1, forward strand.
TGACAATTTTGAGAAAATGAGGGGAAAAATTCCATACCTAATTTCTAGGCGTACTATCTGAAAACACAGAATTATTTGTGAAACACCTATGAGCCTATAGGTGGGTGAGAGAGGCTCTTATTACATGTGACAGCAAGCAGTTCATTCAAATGGCAGACAATGTAGCTCCAGAAAAGGTCCCTTAGTAGAGCAGCAGAGTATTATAATAGGCAAATTGAAAAGCTTCAGTAGCCACCAAAGGTGTATGAACCAGGTGTATCCACCTATAACCCAGGACAGGAAGAGGACTTGAGAGATCTGGTTAGAGCGACCATATGATTTATTTTTTAAACTGAGGTACATTTTAACAATGAAAGGAATATTAATGATTAAGCCAGTATGACAGACATAAACTAATACTTCCTGGGCTAACTGAGGCATATCATAGTCTAGAATTAGACTATAACTATAACTAATAAATTTTCTGGACTGAGGCTCTGAAACAATGGTTTTTGGTGGCTTAAGATATTAATGGATAGAGCATACATAAATGATGTCACTATATTTTTAAGATAAGCACTTATGAATCAATAAAAGCATTCCCTATTCCTATTATCTCTTGTTCATTTATTTTTCTAGACATAAAGCTTCATTTTCAGCCATGAATTACCTATGTCTATATGTTCTTATTACACATAACTTTAACATAATTTATAATCTGGCTTTGAATTTAAGCATATGAAGAATCTTGCTTATTTTAACAGACTGACTTTGAAAATCCTTCAGCTTTGCAATGATTTTGAGAGAGCTGATTAGGTTGATTTAGGCAATATGAGGGGAGAGGCAGGTGACTCAATGGTGGGAAGAATAACAGCAAAGGCTAAGGAGCTTAACTGTCATGTGAAGGATTGTGATAAGCTCTTACAGAGTTTACAAAAGTGCAGCAGCATTCAATTGAATTTCATAATATTTAGCATCTATTCTGTGCTACATATTATCTGTCTTTGGTAATATATAATCTGTTCAGGGAGACAAGAAATCTGCACACAAAAAATTAGTGCACAAAACAGGGTGATCAAATGTCAAAGTATGAATTTCAGATAATGAATATTTATTATAAGATTTTAACCATAATATGCTAACTCCCCCCAAAATTTCATCACTTGGTAAACATGGTGAGACACTGGGACAGAAATGGGTAACACTTTACCAAGGATCTATGCTTCTATATTTTCAAAGTGTGGAGTTGCCACCTAAAGATAGCTAGCTATTTTACTACCATAAATTTTGCATTCTGTTGTGACCATATGATTAGTTTTTGCTAATGAAATATGGGCTAAAATGATGTAGGTTGATTTAAAGTATTGTATTAGTTTTAGGTGTACATCAAAGTGAGTCAGTTATACATATATCCACTCTTTTTAAAATTGTTTTCCCATATTGATCATTACAGAGTATTGATTAGAGTTCCCTGTGCTATATGGTATCTATTTGACATATAGTAATGTTTATATGTCAATCCCAACCTCACAACTTGTCCCTCCACCTGTTTTCCCCCCTCATAACCAAACGATTATTTTCTACATCTATGACTTGATTTCTGTTTTGTAAATAAGTTCATTTGTACCATTTGTTTCAGAGAAGGCAATGACACCCCACTCCAGTATTCTTGCCTGGAAAGTCCCGTGGGAGGAGGCGCCTGGTAGGCTGCGGTCCATGGGATCGATAAGAGTCAGACACGACTGAGCGACTTCACTTTCACTTTTCACTTTCATGCATTGGAGAAGGAAATGGCAACCCACTCCAGTGTTCTTGCTTGGAGAATCCCAGGGATGGGGGAGCCTGGTGGACTGCCGTCTATGGGGTCGCATAGAGTTGGACAGGACTCAAGCGACTTAGCAGCAGCAGTACCATTTGTTTTGCTGAAACTTCACTTTCATCTCAGGTTAAAAGGATTTGTTAACAAGCCACTCGTTATATACAAATGGGCTTCCCTGATAGCTCGGTTGGTAAAGAATCTACATGCAATGCAGGAGACTCTGGTCTGACTTCTGGGTCAGGAAGATCCGCTGGAGAAGGGATAGGCTACCCATTCCGGTATTCTTGGACTTCCCTTGTGGCTCAGCTGGTAAATAATCCACCTGCAATGCGGGAGACCTGGGTTCGATCCCTAGGTTGGGAAGATCCTCTGGAGAAGGGAAAGGCTACCCACTCAAGTATTCTGGCTTGGAGAATTTCATGGACTGTATAGTCCATGGGGTCATGAAGAGTTGGACATGACTGAGTGACTTTCATTTTCACCTTTTCATATACAAATAAGTAATACAAATATTTACTAGAAAATTGTTTAGCTGGTAAAGATAACCCTATATGCAAGACAGAAAAAGAGACAGAGATGTATAGAACAGACTTTTGTACTCTATGGGAGAAGGCAAGGGTGGGATGATCTGAGAGAATAGCATCAAAACATGTATATTATCAAGTGTGAAACAGATCGCCAGTCCAGGTTGGATGCATGAGACAAGTGCTCAGGGCTGGTGCACTGGGATGATCCAGAGGGATGGGATGGGGAGGGAGGTGGGAGAGGGGTTCAGGATGGGGAACACATGTAAATCCATGGCTGATTCATGTCAATGTATGGCAAAAACCACTACAATATTGTAAAGTAATTAGCCTCCAACTAATAAAAATAAATAAATAAAGAAAGAAAATTATTTAGCTTACTTTCAATATACTAACATTAAAAGAAAAAAGAAATAGAAACAGCAAAGGATATGTCACCAAACTGGATTTTGATCAATATCCTTAATCAAACAGCACTGGAAGTCACGTGACACAGCACATCTGGAGCCCCAACTGAGAAAAGGTCACAGACTGCACATGCACTCCATGAGTGAGACATCAAAGATTGTACTTGGGGGTTCCCGCTTAGTCCCAGGATGCAAACTGATATCATCAATCTGTGAGCAAGCTGCAGCTCTGGTTTCACATTAATGTTTTTTATTTTTTTTTTTGTCATGTAAAAATTTGTTGTTCAGTTGCTCAGTTGTGTCCAACTCATTGCAACTCCATAGACCATATCAAATTGCCAGCATATGTTGGATCATAGAAAAAGTAAAAGAATTCCAGAAAAACATCTACTTCTGTGTCATTGACTGTGCTAAAGCCTTTGACCGTGTGGATCACAACAAACTGTGGACAATTCTTAAAGAGATGGGAATACCAGACCACCTTACCTGCCTTCTGAGAAGCCTATATGCAGGTCAAGAAGCAACAGTTGGAACCAGAAATGGAAAAATGGACCGGTTCAAAACTGGGAAAGGAGTACATCAAGACTGGGTTAAGAAAATCCCCTGGAGTATAAAATGACAACCTGCTCCAGTATTCTTGCCTGGAAAATTCCATAGACAGAGGAGCCTGGTGGGCTAAGTCCACGGGGTTGCAAAGAGTTGCACATGACTGAAAAGGAAAGGGATAAAATACTGTTTCTACATAACCCTTCAGTCTCCTCACTTATTTTAAATTATTTTGAAGTTGACTGAATTCAACAGTTGACATCTTAACTCACAGGATGAAGTGATGAAATAGATGAGAAAAAAGTCCAAATGTCTGGAGTCTAAATATAGTCTGAGTAATTGACGAGAGTAGACTTTCTTGCCTGTACAAATGTATTTATCTTGTCTGATACATGATATATTAATGTATATATCCCTTCCCACCTGGGTCTGAATTCCAAAACTTAAAAATTCTTCTTTGCATTTTATGCATTGACTGTCAATAGCATTAGATTTCCCTTAAACATGAAATTTCAGCTAAAAATGAAAGCATGGGCTAAAGAGTTTTATGAGATGGCATCAAAAGTGTTCGAGTAGTAGAATTTTATCATGGGAGCTCTGCTTCTAGCAGATAGATATGGGAGAGTTGTCATGTCAGACTGGAATTGATAGAAGAGTTATAGGGGATTATTGCAAAGCCCAGGCAAGGGATTATAAGCAAACTTTAGTAAAATACTTATAAACAGATTTGACTACAGGGAAATCTCACACTTCTGTATTGGATTACTTAAAATATAATTCTCTAAAAATGAATCTTTCAATTTAACACAATCTCTGTAAATTTCAGTACAATTTTTCTTTTATTTATATCTTAGAAAAATAATTCTAAAGTTTATTCAAAGGGAAAAAAAGCTTGTAATAATATATAGGTATTTTGGAATAAGAGTAATGCAAGACATCCTATAACAGACTAAAATATACAGTTATAATTATTTAAAGTACACTAATAGATGGTGACTGCAGCCATGAAATTAAAAGACACTTACTCCTTGGAAGGACAGTTATGACCAACCTAGATAGCATATTAAAAAGCAGAGGAATTACTTTGCCAACAAAGGTTCATCTGGTCAAGCCTATGGTTTTTCCAGTGGTCATGTATGGATGTGAGAGTTGGACTGTGAAGAAAGCTGAGCACCGAAAAATTGATGCTTTTGAACTGTGGTGTTGGAGAAGACTCTTGAGAGTCCCTTGGACTGCAAGGAGATCCAACCAGTCCATCCTAAAGGAGATCAGTTCTGGCTATTCATTGGAAGGACTGATGCTGAAGCTGAAACTCCAATACTTTGGCCACCTCATGCGAAGAGTTGACTCGTTGGAAAAGACCCTGATGTTGGGAGGGATTGGGGGCAGGAGGAGAAGGGGGCAACAGAGGATGAGATGGCTGGATGGCATCACCGACTCAATGGACATGAGTTTGAGTAAACTCTGGGAGTTGGTGATGGACAGGGAAGCCTAATGTGCTGTGATTCATGGGGTCGCAAAGAGTTGGACATGACTTAGTGACTGAACTGAACTGAACTGGAAAAGCAGTATCAAAATGGAGACATATATTTGTATCAAACTGCTATTCATATTTAGAAAAACTAAATCAACTCATATTAATGAGTAGAGCAGGGTTTCTCAAGGTATGGTTCCTGGACCATCAGGATCAGTATTACCTTGCAATTTGTTAGCAATGCAAATTTTCAGGACCCACCCTAGAAACTCAGAACAGAAATTCTGGGGGTGCGTTCTTCAATCTGTGTCTTAACAAATTATCAAAGTGATTCTGGTGCAAAGTTAAATTTTGAGAACCACTAAACCATATTATGCTGCAGTCATAAGTCAACCATGAAATTTCAGTGGCTTTGCAAAACTAAGGCTTATATTTCTTGCTTAAACAACATGTCAATTGGTAATCGGCAGTAGTGTCTGTTTCAGATAGTCACTCAGGAACCCCTGTTGACAGAGGTACTAATATCTTGTAGTTGTGCTTTCTGGAGTATATTACTTCCTTAGATACTGCAAAATGGGAGGAATAAGCTGTAGTTTAGTGAGTTGACCTGTTTATTCTTTTTTTCACCACTCAGCAGAACTAGCCATATGATCGTTCCTAAAAATAAAGGGTCTGGGAAATGACGGAGTGTAGCTGAAGTGTTTGATGATCAGTATTATATCTGCTAGAGAGCTCTACATCAGACCTTATTCAAATATTGCAGATGGACAAAATATTTAAAGGCAAAAGATAGAATCACACTATAGGAATAATATAAGTCAATGTTTGTAAAATATCTTCCATGGGGAAAGCCTTTCTGATTGTTTAAAAAGAAAAAAAGTAACTAGAAATCAAAATGAAAAAGAATGACAGATTTGGCTGTATAGAAATTAAAACTATGTCAATACAAATAACTTAAAAAAGAAGGAAGGAACTGCTTTTGTATATATGACAAGTTAATAATATTAATATGTAAGGATATCTTAAATCAATAAGAAAAGGAAAAACATCCCAATAGAAATATGGAAAATTGACATATTAAAAATATTTGCTCTCAATGATTATCAAGGTAATGAAAATTAAGACAAAATAGCAGACCATACCTCAAAAGTGTCAGAAGAAAACATGTAATAGAGGGAGGTGGGAGAGGGGATCGGGATGGGGAATACATGTACATCCATGGCTGATTCATGTCAATGTATGACAAAAACCACTACAATATTATAAAGTAATTAGCCTCCAACTAATAAAAATAAATGGAAAAAACAAAATAAATAAATAAACTGAAGTACTTGTGTTCAACATTAAACAAACAAACAAAAAAAGAAAACATGTAATACAAAAGTGTTCATGAAAACATGGGCAACCGTCATTAATTACTTCTGGGAGTGTAATTGGTACCACAATTTTGAAAGGAATAGTGGCAATATAAATCACAATTCTTAACACTGTGTTTGCATATGTATGTGCTAAGTCACTTTACTCATGTCCAATTCTTTGAGATTCTATGGACTGTAGCCTGCCAGGATCCTCTATCCACGGAATTCTCCAGGCAAGATACTGGAGGGAGTTGCTGTACCCTACTCCAGAACATTGTGTATATGTTTCAAAATTAAAATTTCACTTCTAGGAATATTATCTTAGGACAATTCTTAGATGGGGTAAAAAGTTATAGGTACAAGTGAGTAATGTAAGTAAAATGAGGGGATCTACATCTGAGTTGGACCATAAGTAAAGCTGAGCACCAAAGAATTGATGCTTTTGAACTGTGGTATTAGAGAAGACACTTGACAGTTCTTTGGAGTGCAAGGAGATCAAACCAGTCAATCCTAAAGGACATCAGTACTAAATATTCATTGGAAGGACTGATGCTGAAGCTGAAGTCCAAATAGTTTGTCCATGTGATATGAAGAACTGACTCCTTAGAAAACAGTTTGATGCTGGGAAAGATTGAAGGCAGGAGGAGAAGAGGACAACAGAGGATGAGATGGTTGGATGGCATCACTGACTCGATGTGTTTGAGCAAGCTCCAGGTGTTGGTGATGGACGGAAGCCTGGCGTGCTGCAGTCCATAGGGTCACAAAGAGCTGGGCACGACTGAGTGACTAAACTGAACTGAACTGAACATCTCTTTCAGCTGGTGATGTAAATAATGCTGATGTACATTTATTGGTATTCACTGTATATTATTAAACAAAGAAAAATAAGTTATAGAGCAACATGCCTAAGCACCCCCAATGTTTTATTTTTCCCTAACCTCATGCTCTTTGAAAGTTGACCTTGAAGATAGACCTTTGTTGGGGGGCCACTCTCATACTGAGTTTTTGTTTGTTTGTTTGTTTGTTTTCTTTTGTTTTTCAAATGGCTCCTTTAGATGCTTCATGTCTTAGCTTAAATGTCACCTCCTCAGAGAGGCATTTCTGACAATCCCATCTACATTATATACTCCTGTCATTCCTCATTACAAAGTGCTATTTATATTTCTTTATTGCCTATCTTCCACTAGAAAATAAGTTTGGTGAGAGTAAATTTGTCTGTACATAGGTATATATCGAGCATTTAATACAGCTTGCATAATATGAATGTCATAAAAATTTAAGAGGTTTAAGAAAGAAAGGAAAGGAGGAGGAAGGAATGAGGGAGGGAAGAAAATACATATAGAAAAAGTCTGGGAGGATTTATGCTGAGATACTGGCAATAGTTTTTTTCTGAAAAAATGAGAAAACAGCTGATTTTAATTTTTTTTAACTGGACAGTCCTGCTTTTCATGATTATTTTTGGTGTAGTGAATTTGTGTTACTTTTATTAAGCAGAAAAAGAAATACAAAGTATTTGTAGATTGACAAGAGGAAAGACTATGAAAAATAATGTGGACCCAAATTAAAGTAGTGACATTGGGTAGACACCCTGGAGTTAGAATAAGCACAGGATTTAGAGGAGCACAAGGAGAGGAAGGAGCTGATGCCATGATATTCTTAATTGGTATAATACAATTGAAGAGTGCCTCGTAGTTCCTTTTCCCTAATATGGTTCTCAATTCTTTTCAGCTCATTTTTGAGGGAATAATATAACATGTTTTGTCTCAAAAATATATTTTTGATGTTAATGCTGAAGTTTGAAAACTGATCAGAGAGAGGGACATTGAACATCAGATCTAAAGTAGTGGCTCTAGAGAGTAAAAGGGGATGGATTGGGCAAAGTTAGTGTGTTTTGAATAGGGAGTCAGATGTAGGAAGAAGAAGGAATCTTTAATTATTGTCAAGTTTCTTGCTTTTGTAACTGGGCAATGTGGTCATATTTCATGGAAAAAATGTAGACCTAGAAGCAGAAGTTTTTCTATCAGTCCTTTATGGGATGAGCTTGCATTATCTGGGTTAGGTAAGTGATGAATTAGAGACAGTAATGTCAAACTTCTGGTTTGAGCAGGGGATGCTGTTGACTTGACAATAGGGAACACAGAAAGAGGATAAAAATGTGGCATTTTTTATTCCCTTTGAGACATTGAAGAATAATTGTTTACTATTGTCAACATTTAAAACAAAAAGATAAACAGTTTATCCAGTAAAAGCGAGTTCACTCAGGAAAAGCAGAGGAATTACAATTTGGAATATGCAAACTATGGCAAACCACACAGACAATTTGGAGAACAAAGGAGAGGAGCATTGTTTTATAGAGGCAAGGAAGAAAGACAGAGGGGTTGTTTTGAACAAAGTTCATCAAAGAAGAGTGAGAGTTTGGGGTTGTGGTAGTTTCTCATTGGCTGGGCTTTTGTTGGGCAAGAAGAAAATCTTTCTGCTGAGGTATATAAAGTAAGGGGCATTGAGTTGTCCATGTTTGAGAATTCCCCCTCCAGGGCTTTTCAACTCCAATTTGAATGAAGTTTTCTTTTATCAATTTTCACACTGTTTAGTTATATCTGTGTATCTGCAGCTCAAATAAAAATTTGAGTCTGGAAATATCAATCATCAGGGGCCACTGATTTGTAGATGTTAAATGAGATAGAGATATTTGGAGGTCACAACATTTAACCTGACCTTTCTCTAAAAATCTTGAATCTCTTCTTCTCCCCTAATAATTTCAGATACTTGGCAATTTTCAAACTTCCACATTACTGAAAGTATCCAGTGCTGCAACTGGGACTGTTAAGGACTCCCATTTTTTTCAGTTGGGATAATTTGTGTGATTTCTGACATTTGTTTTTCTAGTCTTCCTTCTGCTTTGATGATTTCTTTTGGTCCTCTAACACACGCAACTGGGGAAAAAAACAGAGTCTTATTTCAATTGTTTTTTTGAGTTCTGATATCAATCTATAAAATTGAAATAAAAGAAATGAATCATCAGGATAACCTAGAAAATAATTCATGGTCCACATGCATATTATTAATAATACATGATTTAGGTAGACACACAGTAAGAAAGGTTGATTTTAATTTTCAGTACTGGTGCAAAGTTTGCTTAATGCTTCCAGTCCTGTACTAGAGGTTCTATTGCATACATTCACTCCTCAGATTAAGACTTCAATAGTAAGAATGGAAAATTTCCGGGGAGTACAACAGATGGTAAAGGATTAAAAAAAAAATAGGATTTCAGCAATGAAAAGCCTGGCAAGAAGTATAGATGATATTTTCCTTCAATGTAGCTTTCTGCTTCTTCTCCAACCTGATGTTTATTAGGAGAACATTTTTCATTCATTTTGTGATGAAGAGTAACTTTGTTTAATAATACTTTCTCTTTTATTCATTGATTGTCAGCAAAAATATATTAGAAGCAAATAGATATTGCATTTCTCTAGTTAGAGAGTGCTTGTGTCCTGTACCCACCCCCTACTTCTTTGTTTTTGTTCAGTTCTTTAAGCACAACCCTAAAGGTCAAAACATTGCATTAGGCAAATACAACCCTTTCCTCTCTACCTTCACCTCAAAGCCTGCCAGAATGATTGATAGGAGGCATTTAGTCCCACATATAAGAGAAGTTACATGGCTCATTTTCTGTGAGGCCTTTGCAAGAATAGCAATCTAGTTCATATTTTATACAGAAGTAATTTAATAATCATTATATCTCAATGAGTTGCCTTACACTGAATATATAAATTGATTTAAAACAACTAGGAATTACAAAAGCAAAAATATTTCCTTTCTTAATATTTCCTTCTTCTAAGATTATCTTATTTTTTCCCCTCAGAATGTTATTCCAGGATTTGAGGATCTTATTACATAAACTTTTGTTACCTAGGATATTGGATACATCATTATTAGATAGACATTCCATTGGTCCAAGAGATAATCCATATTGTACCTGGGGCTCAGAATAGCCACAGAAAATAGATTTATTTATTTAATCATTAATGCATATCTTAAGTTTTACAATTAGAAGTGAAGGAAAAATCCAAGAAAAATATAATAAAAGTTAGATTCCTATTGTTAATGAACCATGTTGTTATTGAGGACACTAATTTCACTACAGGGTGTAGCCTTGGAGCCTTTCTGTCAAATTAGAATTCATTTCCATATTATTCGTCAGTTTCTTCTTCAGTTGAAATCTTCTCAAATGACCTTTTTTCCTTCAGTTATGACTAACCCAAAGACTTTATTTTTCCCCAATCATTCAAATACAGCTGCATTTTTCCAGCAAACACATTCTAAGAATGACATTGCTGACTAACATCTACTAGATGGGAGGAAGACATTGACTGTATTACGCTTGATTTCAGTGTTAAACAAACATTTTTTGTATACTGCAAAGGTGGATAATACCAAGTAGGAGGCATGTTTCTCAGGCTTTTGAAGAAAGAGAATTGAGTGTGTGTTCAATAGCTTGCAATACATTAATTATATTTGCAGTTATCTAATTCACATATGAACTGGATGGAAACATCTAATCCCATGTCTGAAAGGGAAAAAAAGAAGAAGGGAAGGGATGTTGTCATATGTTCCATACAGAGTTCCAACAAGGAAAACTGCCTACACAACTTTTCCTTTGAGACCATCAAAGCAATTTAAATATGCATATCTCCTGAAGTATAGCTCAATCTGACCTAGTGCTTTGGCTCTTCTTATTCTGGGTCATTCAGATGAATTTCAAAACTATCTCTGGAAAGCTTTATCAATGTTTAATAGTATATGCTAATTAGACAAAATTTTTTATTCAATATTATTCTTTGACCTCTAGGTGACAGGCGGCTTTGTTGTCAACTGTAAAAGAGAAATTTGTGGGTGGATTTACTAGGGCCTGCGGATAGTCTGAATGAAATAGCAAAGAAAGGAACAAATACCTTTCCCTTTCCCAGAAAGATTGCAACGGGAGCATTTGATTTCTTCTACAGTTTATGTATATTGGACATGAATTTGAGCAAACTCTAGGAGATAGTAAAAGACAAGGGAGCTTGGTATGCTGTAGTCCATGGGGTCACAGAGTTAGACATGACTTAGCAACTGAACATCAACTATATATGTGTGAATGTATATATATATATGTGTGTGTGTGTATATTGATATATATATATATATCAATATATATAAATCAATATATATATTGATATATACACATTGATATATATAGTGGATTCAATCCCTGGGTATGGAAGATCCCCTGGAGGAAGGCATAGCAATCCACTCCATTATTCTTGCCTGGAGATCCCATGGACAGAGGAGTCTCTTGGGCTATAGTCCATAGCATTCCAAAGTCAGACACGACTGAAGTGACGGAGCATGCTTGCACATATATATATGTGTGTGTGTGTGTGTGATGTATGAAAGTGAAATTCACTCAGTCATGTCCGATTCTTTGAGATCCCATGGACTGTAGCCTGCCCAGCTGCTCTGTCCATAGAATTCTTCAGGCCAGAATACTGGAGTGGGTAGCTGTTCCCTTCTCCAGGGATCTTCCCAACCCAGGGATCGAACCCAGGTCTCCCAACTTGCAGGCAGATTCTTTACTGTCTGAGCCAACAGGAAAGCCCATAATATGTGTGTGTGTGTGTGTGTGTGTGTGATTTTATTGGAGTATATTTGACTTAAAAATGTATTAGTTTTACGTGTACAGCAAAGTGAATTAATTATACATATACATATATCCACTCTATTTTTTTTTAGATTCTTTTCCCAAATAGGTCATTATAGAGTATTAAGTAGAGTTACCTGTGCTACAGATTAGGTCCTTTTTAGTTATCTGTTTTATATATATATATGTCATATATATATGTTACATATATATATATGTCATATAGTACATATATGTCATTCAATGGAATGATTTTGTACCCTGTGAAAATGTAAGAAAAGAATAAGAATGATTGATAATGAGAAAAGAAAAAAAGTAACTTGTATATTGGAAGTTCTCAGTCATTTTTCAGTTACTTTATAAAATTTGGCCAATGGGAAATTATAGGGATCTGATAGCTTTATGAGTTTCTACCTACCAAATCATAACCAAATTAATAGTAGGAAGGAAATTGGGGAGTATTGCATATATCCTGTCTTTCTAAAATTATGAGGAATTTCTTTGTGTATCATTGTGGTTAGAAATGCTGTGACATTTGCCTTCATGTTACCAGAAATCACACATATTGCATTTCTTCAAGATCCTGTTATTAGTTGTGAAGTTTATATAACTCATTTTGAAGTTCTCCATAGTGTCTTTTTGCCCCTTATTGAGTGGTTTGATGCTTCAACAATGCAGGGGAAAATTGCAGACCAGATTATTATTCTGACATCAGTTAATCACTGGGGTTATTATATAGAGTTGGCTCTACTTTTCATATCCCAAACAAAGCCAAATAGTTGATTCAGTTTGAAGATATTAAGCAGATGAATTCACTGCTATTTAAACAGAATATTAGGTGGCTAACTAAACACATTGTGAAAACTGAGATTTTGGTTAAAGATTTGCCCAGACTCAAACATCATCTTTACTGAATTGTGATATACACAAGCTAATAAAATCCTCATTTGACAAAAATTATATCAATGATTCTCCGTTGTAAATGTAGATGTCAAAAATGCTAATCCAGGAACACTGTCAAGAGCTTTAAATTCTTTATGTAGACTTACAGTTCATAATTATAGTTCAGTGTCTCTCACAAGCTAAGGCTCTTAAACTTTTGAAACTCTGTTTTGTTATTTTGCCAAGTTTCCTTCTAAGTAACATTTTTGATGTTACTATTTGTGAATCACAAACTACTTATATATTTTTTTCCATTATGCTTATGTGCTGCTATACACATAGAATGTATCCTTTTACAAAGCACTCCATGAACACTCACAATTGTTGTTGTCATTCTTGAAATTTGAAATTTAAAGTGGGAAATTTAAGTAAAGGAAAGGAAGTCGAAGGGAAATTGATCCTTTGTGCCAGAACATGAACTGAAAGAGATCATATAGAACATCTCAGCAATCATCTTCCTTATTGACATGCAAACAATGTAGCTTTCATTAGGATTCTCAGATATGTACAGGAGAAAAAATATCTATAGAAATTTCAAGGAAAGTTATCACAAGCAATTCAATGTGACAGTTATCAAACATCCATAATACAGAACTGAAAAACCCACAATTCTTGCCCTTGAGGAACCGAAAAGTCAATGGAAGAATTGTAGAAAGATAAATAACATCTATGAAAAGTACTCCCCTACCTTAATACACCTTAGCTCTTTACCCATATTTATTTATTGTAACATTTATGGCATTCTTATATCCCACAAAATTTATCTTTCTGTCACTTTACACTAGAATTAGAGCTCCATGAAGGTAGGAGGTTTTTTTCTGTTTTGTTCATGCTTAGTGCTTAGAAAAGTGCCTGGCACAGAGTGGAGAATAAAGATTGCTGAATCAGTGAATAGATGTTCTTGTTGTTCAGTCACTCAGTCCTGTATGACTTTTTGTGACCACATTGACTGCAGCATGCCAGGCTTCCCTGTTCTTCACAGTCTCCCAGAGCTTGCTCAAACTCATGTCCATTGAGTCAGTGATGCCATCCAACTGTCTCATCCTCTGTCATTTCCTTCTCCTCCTGCCTTCAGTCTTTCCCAGCATCAGGGTCTGTTCCAGGGAGTCAGCTCTTTGCAATAGATGGCCAAAGTATTGGAGCTTCAGTTTCAGCATCAGGACTTCCAAAGAATATTCAGGGTTGATTTCCTTTAGGATTGACTGGTTTGATCTTGCAGTCCAAGGGACTCTCAAGTTTTTTCTACAAAACCACAGTTCAAGAGCATCGATTCTTCAGTGCTCAGCTTTTTTATGGTGCAACTCTCACATCCATACAAGGCTACTGGAAAAACCTCAGCTTTGACTAGATGGACCTTTGTCACTAAAGTAATATCTCTGCTTTAAATATGCTGTCTAGGTTGGTCATAGCTTTTCTTCCAAGGAGCAAGTGTCTTTTAATTTCATGGCTACAGTCACCATCTGCAGTGATTTTGGAGCCCCAAAAAATAAAGCCTCTCACTATTTCCACTGTTTCCCCATCTATGTGCCATGAAGTGATGGGACCAGATGCCATGATCTTAGTTTTTTAAATGTTGAGTTTTAAGCCAGCTTTTTCACTCTTTTCTTTCACTTTAGTTCCTCTTCACTTTCTGCCATAAGGGTGGTGTCATCTGCATATCTGAGGTTATGATATTTCTCCTGGCAATCTTGATTCCAGCTTGTGCTTCATCCAGCATTTCGCATGATGTGCTCTGCATATAAGTTAAACAAGCAGGGTGACAATATACAGGATTGATGTACTCCTTTCCCAATTTGGAACCAGTCTGTTGTTCCATATTAGGTTCTAACTGTTGCTTCTTGATCTGCATACAGATTTCTCAGGAGGCAGGTAAGGTGGTCTGGTATTCCCATCTCTTGAAGAATTTTCCACAGTTTGTTGTGATCTACACAGTCAAAGGCTTTGGCATAATCAATAAAGCAGAAGTAGATGATTTTTCTGGAATTCTCTTGTTTTCTCGATGATCCAACGGATGTTAGCTATTTGATCTCTGGTTCATCTGCCTTATCTAAATCGAGCTTGAACATCTGGAAGTTCATGGTTCACATTCTCTTGAAGCCTGGCTTGGAGAATTTTGAGCAATACTTTGCTAGCATGTGATGTGAGTGTAATTGTGTGGTAGATTGAATTCTTTGGCATTGCCCTTATTTGGGATTGGAATGATACCTGGTCTTTTCCAGTCCTGTGGCCACTACTGAGTTTTCCAAATTTGCTGGCTTATTTAGTGCAGCACTTTCACAGCATCATCTTTTAGGTTTTGAAATAGCTTGACTGGAGTTCCATCACCTCCACTAGCTTTGTTTGTAGTGATGCTTCTTAAGGTCCACTTGACTTTGCATTGCAGGATGTCTGACTCTAGGTGAGTGATCACACCATCACAGTTTTCTGGGTCATGAAGATCTTTTTTGTATAGTCTTCTTTGTATTCTTGCCACCTCTTCTTATATCTTCTGCTTCTGTTAGGTCCATATCATTTCTGTACTTTATTGTGCCCACCTTTGCATGAAATGTTCCCTTGGTATATCTAATTCTCTTGAAGTGATCTCTAGTCTTTCCCACTCTATGATTTGCCTTTATTTCTTTGCATTGATCACTGAGGATGGCTTTCTTATCTCTCCTTGCTATTTTTTGGAAATCTGCATTCAAATGGGTATATCTTTCCTTTTCTCCTTTGCCTCTTCCTTCTTTTCTTTTCTCAGCTATTTGTAAGGCCTTCTCAGATAATCATTTTAACTTTTTGCATTTCTTCTTCTTGGGGATGGTCTTGATCACTGCCTCCTCTACAGTGTCACAAACCTCCATCCATAGTTCTTCAGGCACTTTGTCTATCAGATCTAAACCCTTGAATCTATTAGTCACTTCCACTGTATTATCATAAGGGATTTGATTTAGGTTATACCTGGATTGCCTAGTGGTTTTCCCTACTTTCTTCAAGTCTGAATTTTGCCATAAGGAGTTTTCAGGAAGAGGTATGATAAAGTCAGACAAAGTTCATGGACAAATTTGTGTGAAAACTACTTATTAAAGAAACAACAATAATTGGGAAGATTTGCAAGGATTAAAAGAAAACAAAAAAGTTTTGGAAGAGTTGCTGCAGTGGATTCAATAGGGAAATTATTTAGATATTAAAAGAAATAATATTCAGTTGGGGACCCAGTTGAAATTTAATATCATGGATATTTAGTGTACCTAATCAGAAGGTTGTAGTATCTTTCTTAAAACAAATTGAATAAATCAAGATGGAGTTTTAAGAATATGGTTGGTTGGGGGGGGAGGAGCCAAGATGGCGGAGGAGTAGGACGGGGAGACCACTTTCTCTCCTACAAATTCATCAAAAGAATAACTGAACGCAGAGCAAACTTCGCAAAACAACTTCGGATCGCTAGCTGAGGTCATCAGGCGCCCAGAAAAGCAGCCCATTGTCTTCGAAAGGAGGTAGGACAAAATATAAAAGATAAAAAGTGAGACAAAAGAGCTAAGGACGGAGATCCGTCCCGGGAGCTCTTAGGCGGCATTGCTTGGGGTAGGGTCCGGGCCTGAGTGCCCTGAGGACAATCAGAGGGAACTTCTGTGAGTTGCCAACTTGAACTGTGGGAGACCAAAAGAGAGAGAGTAAATTAACCGGCCCGAACACACTGCCGGCCGTTCGCAGAACAAAGAGATCGAGAGGGTCCAGAGAGGAGCTCGCAGGCTGCGGACCGGCCCAGCCCCGCCGGAGGCAGGAGGCAGGGGGGAGGGGAAGGTCGCAGCGAGACACAGGGCGCAGGCACCCGACCAGCGCGGGCGGGGACTGGGGCTGGGGACGCGGAGGGCGGAAGGCGCGCGCGCCCGACTGGCGCCAGCGGAAACTGAGACTGGGTCCGCGGAAGGGAGTGAGTGCACCACACCTGGGGATAGCGCGCCCATCAAGCCCCTCGCTGCCTGGACCGCTCTGCCGGGGAAGGCACAGAGAGCAGGCGCAGCTTTTCGTTCCGCGCTTTTGTGTAACACCCGAGGGCTGGAACCTCGTGCAGCGCGGGGCGCGCTCCATATAGAACAGCCGGGAGCCTGAGCAGCACAGACGGAGAAAGCAGCGCCAGCCCCTCCTGGCAGCCCCAGCCCATCCCCACGGCGCAAGCCTGTCCGCACAGCGCCAGCCTCTCCCTGCAGCGCAAGCCCCTCCCTGCCCCGCAGAGCGACGGAACTAGCTACCTGAATAAGAGTCCACCTCCGCCCGCCTGTGTCAGGGCGGAAATGAGGCTCTGAAGAGACCGGCAAACAGAAGCCAAATAAACAAAGGGAACCGCTTCAGAAGGGACTGGTGCAACAGATTAAAATCCCTCTAGGAAACGCTGACTACACCAGAGGGGCCTGTAGATATCGAGAAGCGTAAGCTGGAAGGAGGAGCTATCTGAAACTGAGCCGAACCCACACTGACCGCAACAGCTCCAGAGAAACTCCTAGATATAATTTTACTTTTTTCTCTTTTTTTTTTTAAATTTTTTTAATTTTTTTTCTTTTTTTCTTTTTTTTCTTTTTTCTTTCTTCTCTTTTATTTTCCTTTAAAATCCCCTATAACTCCCCCATTACTCCTTAACTTTCATTTCCACAGACTTTTACGATTTTTTAATTAGGGGGAAAAAAAAAATTTTTTTTTTTTTTTTTTTTTTTTTTTTTTCTTTTTCTTTCTTTTTTTTTTCTTTCCTTTTTCCTCTTTCTATTTCTATTTTTCTTTTTTCTTATTTCTTTTTAAAGTCCTCTAGTACTCCTCTACTACTCCTTAATGTTTCATTTTCAATACACTAATAACCTTAATAAAAAAAAAAAAAGAAAAGAAGCCCTATTGTTTAAACCAAAGATTTTATTCTCTCCAATCTTGACTCTCTGTTTTCTACTCAGAAACACCTTTAATTTCCAGTCCTTTCGCCCTTCTCTTCCCAATCCAATTCTGTTATTCTTCTTGGTAGGTGACTGGGCTACCGGAGAAACTCTGGAAACAGACACAGCTGCGTAGATCTGTCTCTCTCCTCTTGAGTCCCCCTTTCTCTCCTCCTGTTCATCTCTATCTCCCTCCTCCCTCTCCTCTTCTTCATGTAACTCTGTGAACCTCTCTGGGTGTCCCTAACGGGGGAGAATCTTTTAGCCATTAACCTAGAAGTTTTCTTATCAGGGCTGTATAGTTGGAGAAGTCCTGAGACTACAGGAAGAATAAAACTGAAATCCAAAGGCAGGAGACTTAAGCCCAAAACCTGAGAACACCAGAAAACTCCTGACTACATGGAACTTTAAGTAATAAGTGACCGTCCAAAAGCCTCCATACCTACACTGAAACCAACCACCACCCCAGAGCCAATAAGTTTTAGAGCAAGACATACCACGCAAATTCTCCAGCAACGCAGGAACATAGCCCTGAACATCAACATACAGGCTGCCCAAGGACACACCTAACACATAGACCCATCTCAAAACTCATTACTGGGCACCCCATTGCTCTCCAAAGAGAAGAAATCAAGTTCCACGCACCAGAACACTGACGCAAGCTCCCCTAACCAGGAAATCTTGACAAGCCAATTGTCTAACCCCACCCACTGGGTTAATCCTCCACAATAAAAAGGAACACAGACGTCGCAGAATACAGAAAGCCATCCAGACCAGAATCTAAACAAGATGAAAAGGCAAAGAAATACCCAACAGGTAAAGGAACATGAAAAATGCCACCAAAGTCAAACAAAAGAGGAGGAGATAGGGAATTACCTGAAAAAGAATTTAGAATAATGAATAATAAAATGATCCAAAATCCTGAAAACAAAATGGAGTTACAGATAAATAGCCTGGAAACAAAGATTGAAAAGATGCAAGAAATGTTTAATAAAGACCTAGAAGAAATAAAAGAGTCAATTAAAAATGAATAATGCAATAAATGAGATCAAAAACACTCTGGAGGGAACCAAGAGTAGAATAACAGAGACAGAAGATAGGATAAGTGAGGTAGAAGATAAAATGATGGAAATAAATGAAGCAGAGAAGAAAAAAGAAAAAAGAATCAAAAGAAATGAGGACAACATCAGGGACCTCTGGGACAATGTGAAATACCCCAACATCGAATCATAGGAGTCCCAGAAGAAGAAGACAAAAAGAGAGGCCATGAGAAAATACTCGAGGAGATAATAGCTGAAAACTTCCCTAAAATGGGGAAGGAAATAGCCACCAAAGTCCAAGAAACCCAGAGAGTCCCAACAGGAATAAACCAAGGCGAAACACCCCAAGACACATATTAATCAAATTAACAAAGATCAAACACAAAGAACAAATACTAAAAGCAGCAAGGGAGAAACAACAAATAACACACAAAGGGATCCCCATAAGGATAACAGCTGATCTATCAATAGAAACCCTCCAGGCCAGAGGGAATGGCAGGACGTACTGAAAGTAATGAAAGAGAATAACCTACAACCTAGATTACTGTATCCAGCAAGGATCTCATTCAGATATGAAGGAGAATTCAAAAGCTTTACAGACAAACAAAAGCTGAGAGAATTCAGCACCACCAAACCAGCTCTTCAACAAATGCTAAAGGATCTTCTCTAGACAGGAAA
>NC_057419.1:89837521-89930729 GCF_019320065.1 Cervus canadensis
GACAAGTGCTCCGGCCTTGAGGTGCATGGAGACCCAGACGGGATGCAGGTGCAGAGGGAAGGTGGGTGGCGGGATCGGGATGGGAATACATGTAAATCCATGGCTGCATTCGATGATTCAATGTCATGAAAACCCACTGGAAAAAAAAAAAAAAGAATATGGTTGGTTGGATTAATTCAGGGTCGGAGTTCATCACTGTAGATATAGTGCAAATTCAAGGGAGTTAGAAAGTTCAGAAAATTGTGCATGTAATAGAAATAATTTGGCATGGCATCCTAGATGGTTAGTAAGGCCAATAAGGCATTGGACAAGTTATTAATATTAATACATGATAATATGAAATAATCAGGCAACTAGAAGGAGCACAATTAAAGCAGCAGAGAAATTCCATGCAATGATAAAGTCTAAGATTGTGACTGAGGTGAAATAGGGATGAAACTCATTTAAGCTGAAAGCATTGTTATAATATTATTATAAGGAAACAGTTTGTCACATGAAAACTTTCAAGAAATTATAATATGATGTTGTCTCTAAGACCTAGGCTTTTAACTTTTTATCTGATAGTATCAAATCTACTTTATAATTATATGATGGTTTTGGAATGAAATTTTAATGTCTAACATAAAACTTTCCAAAGGAATGAGTAAAAAAAGTAGTATGCATTTTGAAAAATCACTAAAATACTACACAATTGATTAATTTGGAAACCAATAGCTTCTATTATTTCCTTTGATTAAAAATGTCAATTAAATATGTACTCTGTTCTAGGGGTTATACTATATGTTGAGGATATGGCTATGAGTATCTTGTCCAACAAGTTTATATATTGTCACCCTGCCTATTTAACTTATGTGCAGAGTACATCATATGAAATGCTGGGATGGATGAATCACAAGCTGATATCAAAACTACTGGGAGGAATATCAATGACCTCAGATAAGCAGATTATACCATTTTAATGGCATAAAGTGAAGAGGAACTAAAGAGTCTCTTGATGAGGGTGAAAGAGAGTGAAAAAGCTGAATTGAAACTCAACATTCAAAAAACTAACATAATGATTCCTCCAGTTCCATTCTTCTTTCTCAAGATTACTTTGGCTATTTGAGGTTTTTTGTTTTTCTTACAAATTGTGAAATTATTTGTTCTAGTTCTGTGAAAAATACCATTGGTAGCTTGATAGGGATTGCATTGAATCTATAGATTGCTTTGGGTAGTATAGTCATTTTCACAATATTGATTTTTCCAATCCATGAACACGGTATATTTCTCCATCTATTTGTATCCTCTTTGATTACTTTCATCAGTGTTCTATAGTTTTCTATGTATAGGTCTTTCGTTTCTTTAAATAATGGCATCTGGTCCCATCACTTCATGGAGAATAGAAGGGGAAAATGTGGAAGAAGTGACTTTTTTTTCTTTTCTTTGGCTCCAAAATCACTGTAGACTGTGTCTGCAGCCATGAAATTAAAAGACACTTGCTCCTTGGAAGGAAAGCTATGGCAAACCTAGACAATGTAACCTAGACAGTGTATTAAAATGCAGAAACATCACTTTGCTGACAAAGTTCCATATAGTCAAAGCTATGGTTTTTCCAGTAGTCATGTATGGATGTGAGAGGTGAACTATAAAGAAAGCTAAGTGCCAAATAATTGATGCTTTTAAACTGTGGTGTTGGAGGAGACTCTTGAGAGTCCCTTGGACTGCAAGGAGATCAAACAATCAATTCTAAAGGAAATTAACCCTAGATGTTCATTGGAAGGACTGATGAAGCTGAAGCTCCAGCACTTTGGTTACCTGATGTGAAGAGCTGACTCATTGGAAAATATCCTGATGTTGGGAAAGACTGAAAGCAAAAGGAGAAGGTGGTGACAGAAGATGAAGTGTTTAGATAGCATCACTGACTCAATTGACATGAATTTGAGCAAACTCTGAGAGATAGTGGAGGACAGAGGAGCCTGGCATGCTGCTGTCTATGGGGTCTCAAAGAGCAAGACACGACTTTGGAACGGAACAACAACAACATCTTGACCTTAACTTACTCATACTTAGCTATTTGAAGCAATGTACCAGCTGCTCATTTAAAATATACAAATATATATATATATATATATATATATATATATATATATCTTCTTATATATATATAAATAAATAAATATAAATATATCTTCTTTTAATCTAAGAAGCTAGAAAATATAGACAACAATATGAAAGATAATAAAATATTACTCAAAATCCACTATCTAGAGATGTCATTAAAATTACTTCCAGCATTTTTAGAGGTGTATGTGTTTACAAAAATATGGTATATTTGTATTGATTTATAGATTACATTTTCCCATAACTTCTTGTGACCATATTTCTGTATCAGTAAATAAAACTGAATACCATTTTATCACATGCTACATGTACTTTATATTTAGATATTTAGGTTGTTTCCATTATTGCATCATAAATAAATACTGTAAAATCCTTGACTGTATCATTTTTTAAAATACATTAATATTTTGACAGTTTCATTGAAGTATAGTTGTTTTACATTATTATATTACTTTCAGGTGTTTAGCATATTAATTCAGTTTTTTTACAGTTTACCTTCCATTAAAAGTTGTTACAAGTCAGTGGCTATAATTCCCTGTACTATACAATATATACTTCTTATTTATCTATTTTATACATGGTAGTTTGTATCTCTTAATCCAGTACTTTCAACATACCGCTCTCCCCAATGGTAAGCACTAGTTTGCCTTCTAAATATGGGAGTCTGTTTCTATTTTGCTATGGGCATTCATTCGTATTATTATTATTATTTTTCTTTTTAGATTCCACATATAAGTGATGACATACTATATTTGTCTTTCTCTGTTTGATTTATTTCACTAAGCATAATATTCTCTCGGTTCATCCACACTGCTGCAAGCAAATGGCAACATTTCATTCTTTTTTATGGCTGAGTCATATTCTACTACATATATCTTCTTTAACTATGTATCTGTTGATGAACACTTGGATTGCTACCATATTTTGGCTGTTGGAAATGATGCTTCCATGAACATTGGTGTGCCTGTATCTTTTTGAATTAATGTTTTCACTTTTCTCCAGATATATAACCAACAATGAAACTGTTGCATCATATGGTAGTTCTATTTGTAGTTTTTTGAGGAACCTCATGCTGTTTTCCATAATGGATTCACAAATTTACATTCCCATTAAACAGTGTACAAGGGTTCCCTTTTCTCCAACATCTTTGGCAATACTTGTTATTTGTAGAGTTTTTGGTGATAGCTGTTGTGAAATGTGTGAAATGATATCTCATTGAGAGGAAATTACATCAGAGACTCCTTGAATTTACTCCTCTAGTTATCTGATTAAATAGAATTTCTTTAGGCATAACTGAATTACGCTGTGGATAAAATGGTTGAAATTTCCTCTGATCTCCAATATTTCCCTTAACTTTCTTTTGATTGCCTGTCTTTTTGACTTAAGTGCTTGAAGGATATACAACATAATTGAAGAGGAATAAGCATGTCATAAGCACTTTAACTTGGGTATGTTCACCAGGGAAGTTCTAGTCACTTAGGTTCCCAAGGGCATGGTACTTATGAGAGACATTTTGATAGAGATGGGTAACATTTGAAATACTGGGCTTCCATGGTAGGATCCTTTGTGGTGGAATACAAGAGTACTGGTTTTCTGGAACATGAAGAGCAGTACCTAAGTTAAGGGTGAACATTAAAGAATGGGAAATCTGTTTGCAAACAAATTGTCTTCACCCAACACTAGTGCAAAGAACAAGTGCTGAAAACTGAAAAGTACCTGACCATGTGTATTGTAGCTGAGAGGATTTCACTGATGAAACATGTTTCAACCAATCCAGATGAATATTTCATCCTTTTCCTCTCTTTCTTCCACACCACCCCTCACCTTGTTGTTTTTATTTTTATTTTTTTGACCATGTTGCATGACAGGCATGCAGGATCTTAGTTCCCCTGACCAAGACCAGTGATCAAACCTGTGCGCCTGCAGTGGAAGTGTGGAGTCTTAACCACTGGACCTCCAGGGAAGTGCCAAAGCATATTTTCTCTAAGGGAAAAAACTGTTCTCTACTTAAAAAAATACACCCATTGAAATTTGCATTATATGGCTAGGTGACAGAGAAAATATTTATGGCTTGCAATTATGATCCTGATACTATTTCTATTTGAGATTTTGTTTCATATTTCAGGATGGTGACTATGTACACAGATATACATACACACATGTATATATATCTTTTAATTTATACATGTACTTTAAATATAAAAGAGGATATCTGGTTTATGTCAAAACCATTGTCTTTGAACATATATTTGCATGGTTGTTTATCTCTTGATAAAACAATTATTTTTCTTTTCAAATTATGAAAAATGTCTACTACATTAAAGATACCCTTTAGTTTTTAATTGTTCACTTATTTTTTTATTAGTTATAAAGGCCTTAGAGACATGAATATATTTGTGTTTACTGTCTACATATTCAGACACACACACACACACACACACATATACATGTATGTATGTATTATGTATGCATGTATAGGGCTATTGAAATCAGAAAAACTCATACATTGAAATTATGTTTTATATACAAAGATTTTCATACGTTTGTTTATTGGTTCTGATTGCTGCTGCATTTTTAAACGGTCGAGGCAAAAATGGCCTTTGTGGCATTGGCCCCAGTGTTGTTTATTTCTTAACTGCAGGCTAAAGCACATTAGCTCAAAAGCCCTGTGGTACCAATTTCAAATTTGTATATATCCATTTTTTTTTTTACAGTAGCCACCTGAAGCTTATTTTTAGCCATTTAGGATTTGCCTGATTTGTATACCCTGTGAAAGTTCACACCACATCTGTCGGCCATTGATAAGATAGCCTTGTGGTTATAAGACCCCAAGCTGTTATGGCCCTCTGGGGCTATCTGACCAGAGACTCCCTGGCATGCTGCTGAGTGACATCACCTAGAAACCTAAGCCCTTCTCTGATCCTCTTCTCCCTAAGGGAGTTCCTTTTTCCTCCTTTCCTGTGTTGAGACCCCTTCACCTTAACCTCTGGACAAACTCCTGCTGTGAAGGACATCTCTTCTCAGGAAACTGTCCAAATTCTACACAGTAAGGTTATTTTGTGTTACTGTCTCTTGTGGTTATATCTTTTTCCTTATCAGCCCCAAATGCATCAAATTTCTGACAAAATATAAAAACATGCATTCAAAGACACACCAAGCCAATTAAACTTGCAAAACTTTGACTGAAAATCTAATTAAATATGTTGTATATGAAGATATGCAAGAATTAAAAGTAGTATGTGCAAAAGTGAATATATGGCAAAGCTTTATGAATTTGTATTTTTAGAAATATCTGTATAATTTGCAATGTAAAATTAAAGATACAATTTACCCCATTTTTTGAGATAGTGGCTGAGGAAGATTTTTAAAACATTTCCTGATTTGCTAGTGTCTTTGTTTGGCACTCTTTATATTGCTCTTCTTTGTTGTTATTACTCAGTCACTAAGTCATGTCTGACTCTTTGTGACCCCATGAACTGCAGCATGTCAAGCTTCCCTGTCCTTCATTGTCTCCTGGAGTTTGCTCAAACTCATGCCCATTCAGTCCATGATGCCATCATGTCATTGATCTTCTTAACTTAAGATGAAAATGAAAGGTTTATAAATAAATTTTTGACAGAATTCTACTTGTGAACAAGAATTTTTATAATTTAAGATAGTACTTGTAGTTTTCATGCTTGGTGGTGGGTGGTTTAGCTGCTAAGTTTTGTCCAACACTTGTGCCTCCATGGACTGTAGCCCACCAGGCTCCTCTGTCCATGGGATTTCCCAAGCAAGAACACTGGGGTGGGTTGCCATTTCCTTCTCCAGTTTTGATGCTTAGCTTGTGATAAATTAAATGGCTAATTTTATCAAATAGAGCACCTGAATTTTACCTATCTAAGAAGATGTTTTGTTTCTAATAGCAAACATTCTTTCTAGACTTTTTCATTTATGTATTCATTAACCAATGAATGTGGTGGAGATAGTGTGTGCTTTGAAATTGGCTTTGGGCTCTAATTACAGCTCTGACGTTTACTGATTCAGAAAATTTGGACAAATTAGTTAACATTATTGAATATCACTTGCCTTAATCTCCCATTTCTGAATTACTTGATCAGTCATGTTTATGGTTACATCCTCAAACATTTGTTGGACACTCAATATGTGCATATATTATTAGCAAAGCTAAAACTTTCAGGTTTAAGCAGTTCCAAAGCCTATCAAATGAGTTGTTTGGAAATCACTTATTAACAAGCAACCAGGTAATAAGATGGAATATTTTTTGGATTTATTGAGGCACAGTATCATCAATTTATATAACTTGTGATATATATTTGGTGATTTTCTTCTTTGTTGCCTTCTTTCAAGGGGTAACTATCAATACTAATTTAGACTGTCACAATACAAAAGTTTGACAGTCACATGAAGAATAATCATTAAGGAAAAGGCTCAAGACAAGAAAAGGAAAATTTAAATGACTGACTGAACAGAAGTGAACTTTCTGAGGAATATAAAACAGAGTCATCAATTCCAGTGGCAGGGATTTCTGCCTTTTGTTTGTTTCTGCCCTGGCTTACTTGTTCTATTATCACTCTCAAGAATGAAAATAAATGATTTAATACAGATGCTCATTGCTACAAAATTTGTTGTTGTTGTTTAGTCACTCAGTTGTGTCCAACTTGTTGTGACCCCACGGACTGCAGCATACCAGGCTTCCCTGTCCTTCAGCATCTCCTGGAGACTGTTCAAACTCATGTCCATTGATTGCAACAAAATTATTTTCTCCAAAAGGGAAGAGTTCTTCTTGATGCAGAAGCAAATCAAGATTTTAGGAAATAATTATTTTTGTTTATATTTGCCTTTGCCATGGAAACACATAGACTATCTTTTATTTTTATAGGCAGAATGTTGGGTAGTCAAAACTCAGTGCCCAAAATTCTGTGAATGATTTAAAGCTGATCTCTTACCATTTTGAAATTACACCATTTGATAGACAATCAAATGCACTTGCTGTCTCTACTGATGATTATTCTCAAAGATCCCTTGAAGCAGAGCCTTCAAGCCATGAATCCAAATTTGTAGGTGAATGTATGTGTAGCTGCCTTCTGATGGCTCTTTGATTTATATAAAGTCAGTGTATATTCAGTCTGGACTGAGTATGCACTCTTCATTGTTGCAAACTAACCTTATAACTGGCTATAATTGCTTTCTCTCTTTTCATTTTTTTCAGGTCATGGAGACCTGATTGACTAAACGTGAATATGAAGCTCTTTGCTTCCTTTAAGGTGAGAGTGGGGTGATAATCTATTAGGTGGATTTAAAGAGTAAACCTAGGGTTGTTCATGATTAGTATTGACTTGTTTTGGCTTTCCACCATACATAAAACAAGACCTCTATTACTCACAGTGACCTACAAAGCCTTAGATGATCTTGCTCCTGCACACCTCTCTGGCCTCATCTCCTACTATTATCCTCTTTGCTTGCTAAGGCCCAGCCAAGTTGACATTTCTATCCCAGACACACTGAATTCATTCTTTGCCAGGGGCCTTTTCATTTTTCATTCTCCCTGTCTAGAATACTATGCCATTTCATCTTAGATAATGTGCTTCCTTTCATTCAGGTCACAGCTCAAATGTTGCTATAAGGAGGCTTTCCCTGATTACCCAATCTAATGGCATATTTATGCAATCCCACTCATCACTGGTAGTCACTTTCTGTTACTTCTTTCTTTCATATTCAGTATTTCTTCATAGCATTTATCTACTGTCTGTCTACATTCACTACAATATAAACCCAATAAAAGTGGGGCCTTACTGTTTTATTTGCAGCTGTATCTCATACTTAGAACAGTGCCTGTTTGAAATAGACACATAATTTATTGGATTAGTTAATGAATTTTGACCATGACTTACACTGCCTCCCTCAATTTCCAATTTCAGAAGAAGTTTAATGTATGTTGTGATCAAGGGTTGAACTCCAGGAGCAAAGATCCTAAAGTTTAATATCAGAGAAGGAGTTCTGAGTATATTCTAATCTCATCCTTTAAGAATCATAGCAGAGGAAAGGGTTTCTAAAGCAATCCTTGATGTAAATCCCTTAATTTTGAACTCCATTAAAACCCCTCACTTTCCTTTTAATACTGGAAAACTCACTTTCCTTTTAATACTGGAAAACTCAGATATGATGGCCTTGAATATGGGTGTTAAAAATGGATCTTCTCAGAGTCACTAGCTCATCATTTTCTTTTCCATTGTACAGAGTGACCTTTCTAAAAATGTAAATTCAATTACATTCACGTGACTAATTCCTTTAAATCATTACCTTATTTTTAGAGTCTCTGAACAATCTGGCTTTCTACCCTCCAACCATGGCTCTTCTTTTGTTCTGAAAAGTGCCATGCCCTTTCTCTTGGTTTAGGTCTTCACATATGCTATTACATCTTCTAGGAACAATCTTCACTCAGCCTTCTCTCCTTCCTAACTTATCCATCAAGTTTAAAATAAAATGTTACTTTCTCAAAGAGGTTTTCTTTACCCTCAGATTACCCTCAGATTAATTGAAAACTCTACTGTGTTCTCTCATGTACCTTCTAATATTGTGCTCAATACATTTCATTCTGATTCCAGGATGGAAAGCAGGGATTGAATATGTTTTATTTAATGTTGTATCCCTAGCATAGTGCCTGGCACAGAAAGATGTTCAATAATATTTGAGTGAAATTACCCAGTTATGTGTTTGATGTGTGTGTGCGTGTGTGTGTTTGTGTGTGTGTGTGTGTGTGTGTGTGTTTTAGTCTCTCAGTCGTGTCTGAATTTTGCGACCCCAAGGAATCATCCTACCAGCCTCCTCTCTCCATGGACTTCTCCAGGCAAGAATACTGGAGTGGATTGCCATTCCCTTCTCCAGGGAGATCTTCCCAACCCAGGGATCGAATCCAGGTGTCTTGTATTGGCAGACAGATTCTTTACTGTATGAGCCACTAGGGAAGCCCTATGTGTTTGATATACCTACTCAAATCGATGTATGTTTATGTTATGTTTAATTTCATAACAAGAATTAGCTTTAGAAAACTGGCACATACTTCACTTGTTTCTTGTACTGTATTTCACATTACCTTGCTAGCATGTGAAATGAGTGCAATTGTGTGATAGTTTGAACATTCTTTGGTGTTGCCCTTCTTTGGGATTGGAATGAAACTTGACCTTTTCCAGTCCTGTGGCCACTGATGAGTTTTCCAAATTTGCTGGGATATTGAATGCAGCACTTTAACAACATCATCTTTTAGGATTTGAAATAGCTCAGCTGGAATTCCATCACCTCCACCTAAGGCCGACTTGACTTCACACTCCAGGATGTCTGGCTCTAGGTGAGTGATAACACCATCATGGTTATCTGGGTCACTAAGACATTTTTGTACAGTTTTCTGTATATTCTTGCCCCCTCTTCTTAATATCTTCTGCTTCCGTTAGGTCCATACCATTTCTGTCCTTTATTGTGCCCTTCTTTGCATGAAATGTTCCTTTGGTATCTCTAATTTTCTAGAAGAGATCTCTAGACTTTCCCATTCTATTGTTTTCCTCTATTTCTTTGCATTGATCACTGAGGAAGCCTTTCTTATCTTTCTTTGCTATTCTTTGGAACTCTGCATTCAGATGGGTATATCTTTCCTTTTCTCCTTTGCTTTTCACTTCTTTTCTCAGCTATTTATAAGGTCTCCTCAGACAGCCATTTTGCCTTTTTGCATTCCTTTTTCTTGGGGATGGTTTTGGTTTAGGTTTCAACAGTACTTCAACTGAGAACTTCCAGATGTTCAAGCTGGATTTAACAAAAGCAGAGGAACCAGAGATCAAATTGCCAACATTTGATGTATCATAGGAAAAAAACAAGGAAATTCCAGAAAAATATCAGCTTCATTGACTATGATAAAGCCTTTGGCTGTGTGGATCACTACAAACCGGAAAATTCTGAAAGAGATGGGAATACCAGAACAGTTTACCTGTCTCCTGAGAAATCTGTATGCAGGACAAGAAGCAACAGAACCGGACATGGAACAATGGACTGGTTCACAATTGGGAAAGGAGTATGTCAAAGCTGTATATTGTCACCCTGCTTATTTAACTTATATGCACAGTACATCATGTGAAATGGGCTGGATGAAGCTCAAGCTGGAATAAAGATTGTCAGGATAAGTATCAATGATCTCAGATATGCAGATGACACCCCCCTAATGGCAGAAAGTGAAGAGAAACTAAATAGTTTCTTTATGAAAGTGAAAGAGGAAAGTGAAAAAGCTGGCTTAAAACTCAGCATTCAAAAAACTAAGACCATGGCATCTGGTCGCATCACTTCATGTCAGATAGATGGGGGAAAAATGGAAACAGTCACAGACTTTATTTTCTTGGGATATAAAATTACTGTGGATGGTGACTGCAACAATCAAATAAAACGACATTTGCTCCTTGGAAGAAAAGCTATGACCAACCTGGACAGCATATTAAAAATCAGAGACATCACGTTGCTGACAAATATCTGTAAAGTCAAAGCTATGGTTTTTCCTGTAGTCATGTATGGATGTGAGAGTTGGACCATAAGGAAGGCTTAGTACCAAAGAATTGATGCTTTGAACTGTGGTGCTGGAGAAGACTCTTAAAAGTCCCTTGAACTGCAAGGAGATCAAACCAGTCAATCCTAAAGGAAATCAACCCTGAATATTCATTGGAAAGCCTGATGCAGAAACTGAAGCATTAATACTTTGGCCACCTGATATGAAGTGCCAATTTGTTGGAAAAGACCCTGATGCTGGGAAACATTTAGGGCAGGAAGAGAGGGGGCCGATAGAGGATCAGATGGTTGGATGGCATCATTGACTCAATGGACACAAGTTTAAGGAAACTCCAAGAGATACTGAGGGGCAGGGGAGCCTGGTGTGCTGCAGTCCATGGGTCGGACATGACTGAGTGACTAAACAACAACAACAATTCCACATTATTTAATCTTTCTCCTATGAAACTAGCCTTCTTTCCAGATGCTCCCTTTATTTATGTTTCTGAAAACACATTTTGTTAAAATTGTCTCATATCTTTGAAGCTGCCTGTTTAAAAATGTTGTTGATCATATCTCTCCCGATATGTAAATTGGTGTTTTAGGCAGATTATCTGCCTAGAAAAAAAAAT
Organism: Cervus canadensis; assembly: GCF_019320065.1. Classification (NCBI taxonomy): domain Eukaryota; kingdom Metazoa; phylum Chordata; class Mammalia; order Artiodactyla; family Cervidae; genus Cervus; species Cervus canadensis. The sequence goes on from NC_057419.1 coordinate 89,848,777, forward strand.
AACATTTGCTGTGATTCTTCCTATTTATTTTTTTTCCAATTTTATAATATCATGGTCACCTAATCTATGATAAAGAAGGCAAGAATATAAAATGGAGAAAAGACAGCATCTTCAATAATTAGTGCCAGGAAAACTGGACAGCTACATGTAAAGTAACAAAATTATAACACTCTCTAACATCATACACAAGAATAAATTCAAACTGGGTTAAAGATTAAAAGGTAAGGCTAAACACATAAAAGTCTTAGATGAACACATAGGCAGAAAACTCTTTGATGTAAATTGCAACAAGATCTTTTTTGACCCACCTCCTAAGGTTAATGAAAACAAAAACAAAAATAAGCAAATGGAACCTAATTAAACTTAAAATCTTTTGCACAGCAAAGAAATCCATAAACAACATGAAAAGACAGCCCTTAGAATGGGAGAAAATATTTGCAAATGAAGGAACTGACAAGGAATTAATATCCAAAATATACAAACTGCTCATTCAGCTCAATATAAAAACAACAAATGACCCAATCAAAAATGGTCGAAGACCTAAGTAGACATTTCTCCAAAGAAGACATACAGATGATTGACAAACAAATGTAAAGATGCCCCAGATCATAAATTATTAGAAAAATGCAAATCAAAACTACCATGAGATATCATCTTGTACCAGTCATAACAGTCATAATTGAAAAATCTATAAACAATAAATGCCCCAAAAAGTGTGGATAAAATGGAATTCTCTTGCACTGTTGTTGGGAATGTAAACTGATACAGCCCCTATGGAAAACAGTATGGAGGTTCCTTAAAAAATAAAAGTAGAGCTACCATATAACCCAGCAATCTTGCTACTGGTTGTATAACCAGAGAAAACCATAATTATAAAAAATACATTCACCCCAACATTCATTGCAGCACTATTTACAATAGCCAGGATATGGAAACCACCTTAATTGTCCATTGGCAGATGAATGAAGAAAGAAGATGTAGTACATATGCACAATGGAATATTATGCAGCCATTAAAAGGAATAAAATTATGTCATTTGCAGAGATGTGGATGGGCTTAAAGAGTGTCACACAGAGTGAAGTAAATCAGAAAGAGAAAAACAAGTATTGTATCTTAGTGTGTGTGTGTGTGTGTGTATATAATCTAGAAAAATGGTATGTGTGTGTGTGCTCAGTTGTTTTTGACTCTTTGTGACCCAATGAACTATAGCCCACCAGGCTCCTCTGTCCATGGCATTTTCCAGGCAGGAATACTGGATCAGGTTGCCATTTCCTACTACAGGAGGGCTTCCTGACTGAGGGATCAAACCCATGCCTCTTGCATCTCCTGCATTGGCACCTGGGAGGCCCAAAAATGGTATAGATGATATTATTTACAAAGGAAAATAGAGATATAGATGTAGAGTATAAATGTATGCATACCAAGGGGAAAGGATGGGAGGATGAACTGGGAGATTAGGATTCACACACACACACACACCCCCACACACACACCCACACACATATATATATACACTATATATAAAATAAATAATTAATAAGAACTTACTGTATAGCTCAGAGAACTCTACTCAATACTCTGTAGTGGTCTATATGGGAAAACAGTCTAAAAAATGGATATATGTACATGTATAACCTATTCACTTTGCTATATAGCAGAAACTGACACAGCAGTATAAAGCAACTATACTTCAGTAAAAATTTAGAACATCTGGCATCTAAATTTAGAACATTTATAACACCTAATTTTAGTTTAAAATGAGATATAAGTTTCATAAGGGCTGGGAATGTCTATTTTGCTTGCTTTGTTTGTTTACAGTGCTAGAACAGTGCCTGACACATAATACATGATTAGCAAATATTTGCTTAATGGAAACGGTTCTGTCTACCATCCTTGGCCTGGAGTAGGTAAATTCCATAGAATCTTTAGATTCTCATTAATGCTTGGTCTTTTCCTGCATTTTATTGTTTTAGAGTCCTAGAAAGAGGGTTGTAGCACTTCATAATCAGTGTAAAAAAACATGAGATTTGGAGGACTCAGAGAATCCTCTGGGCTAATCTCAAATTGCTGTAGTCTCAAGGTCACTATGCCTCACTCACATCAAACTAGAAACACATCTCCTTTGGATTGTGGGATAAATAGTGGAACTAAAGCATCAGTGATGGTTTATATATCTACAATAGCTGAACATATCAATTCTGTTTCATGTTGGTGTATTTTGTTAATCTTATTTTCATCAAAGACAAGCTCCATTGCAAATTGATCTGATGTACCTATTAAAACTTCCCTTATGTGGTGTGTCATAACTTCTATGTACTCAGCGAGTGCTTTTTGATTAACTCATATTTTACATTGTGAGAACATGCTGTTCAAAAAGGAAATATCAGTGGTCAAAGTTCAAAAGATTTTGGTGCTTCAAAATGTAGTACATTCATTTCTGTGACTTTCAGCAATCTTATATAATCTAATGAAACAATATTTACTTTCACAGTCAATTCCCTCTCATCTTCTCTCCCCAAATAAAAAGACAGACACAGCTAAATATTGGAAATATTGCTTATCTCTACTCTGACAGTGTGCTCGGTCGCTCAGTCATGCCTGATTCTTTGGACTGTAGCCTGCCAGGCGCCTCTGTCCATGCGATTTTTTTTCAGGCAACTCTACTGGAGTGGGTTGCTATTTCCTCTTCCAGGGGATCTTCCAAACACAGAGATTGAACCCGAGTCTCCTGCATCTTCTGCATTGCAAGCAGACCCTTAACTGATGAGCTATCTGGGAAGCTCCAACTCTGACAGAAGCTCCCACCATATTGAAAGAGTGAACAGATAAATAAATGTGCTTTATGTGATTTAATAGGATAGATACATGGATATTAAGATGTAACTACACTGTATTAAGAGCCTGAAATTCCTTATACATGGTGTTGTCTAGAGGCTGTATTGCAACTATTCTAGATTTAACAAGATTTCAAATTTTATAGTTGTGTCTCAACGTGACATTTTAAGTAAACAATTATAAACTTGGTTCTTAATATCAAACTTTTTTCAAAACATAGTCTGAAATTTTATGTATTCATAGTGTTATGTATGTTGTTAAGAAATAGGTTGATTAAAATGCTATATTTGAAATATTGTTTCAAAGGGCAATGAATTAGTACTATGAAAGGGAAAGTTAACCTTTTGAATGGAAGAATGTCACACCAGGAAACACATTTATTTATAGCATTTTTGTTCTTCATTTCAGTTTTACAATGGTAGAAGAAAATTTTAGAAATTAATAAGAATTATTAGAGATGCTAGATAAACAGCTTCATATCTTTGATATTGTTTGGAAGTAGTCTGGTCTCTTGTAGAGACAGATAACCTTTTGGCAAACATGGAAAACTTTATTTGCAAGTGTTTTTTTTTTTTTTTAATTTCAAAGAGGCCCAATAGTTTGTAATATTGCAATGGAAAGTTTTAAAACATAAATTAATAAGCAGTTTCATTAATGCTGAAAGTAAGGGCAAAGAGAACATAGGTTAATAATTAGAATATTGGTTCAGGATTACTAAGAAAGGAATCTTATCTGAGATGAGAGATTATATTCCTTTATTTAAAAGTTTTATTGAATTATAATCAACATATGTTAGTTTCAATTGTATAATATAATCAAAACTTTTATACATTATGAAATGATATGATAAATCTTGTTACATTCTGAATCTCTAGAGAGATATTACAATATTATTGAGTATATTCCATATGCTATATATCACATTCCCATGACTTGTTGATTTTAAAGCTAGAAGTTTGTTTCTCTTAATCCTCATCACCTGTTTCACACATTTCCCCCCACTCCTCCTCTCTGGCAACCACCAGTTTGTTCTCTTTAAGTCTCTTTCTGTTTTGTTTTGTTTGTTCATTTGTTTTAGTTTTTAGATCCCACATGTAAGTGAAATTATATAGTGTTTGTCTTTCTCTGTCTGACTTATTTCACTTAGCATAGTATCTTCTGGGATCATCCATGTCACAAATGGCAAGATTTCATTCTTTTTTTGTGGCTAGTATTCCAATGTACATTCATACCATGCATTTTATATCCTTTCATCCATTGATTAACACTTAGGTTTCTTTCATATCTTAGCTATTTTAAATAGTGCTGTAATGAACATGAGGGTGCATATATCTTTTCAAATTAGTGTTCTGTTCTCTTCAGACAAATACCCAGAAGAGGAATTCCTAAATCATATGATAATTCTACTTTTAGTTTTTTCAAGAGCCTCCATACTGTTTTCCATAGTGACTGCATCAATGTATACTCCCACTAACAGTGCACATCCACACCCTCCATGAACACATTCTTTTCTTTTTGATAGTGGCCATTCTGACAAGTGTTTACTGATGGTTCATTGTGGTTTTGATCTGCACTTTCTGACGATTAGTGATGTTGAACATCTTTTTGTGTGCTTATTGGCCATCTGTATGTCTTCTTTGAAAAAAAATGTTTATTCAAGTCTTCTGGCCCTTTCTTAATTGGGAAACTTTTTTGGTATTGAGTTTTATGAGTTATTTATGTATTTTAAAGGGGCTTTCCTTGTAGCTCAGTTGGTAAAGAATCTGCCTGCAGTGCAGAAGACCTGGGTTCGATCCCTGGGTTGGGAAGATCCCCTGGAGAAGGAAATGGCAACCCACTCCAATATCCTTGCCTGGAAAGTCTCATGGACAGAGGACCCTGGTGGGCTACAGTCCATGGGGTTGCAAAGAGCCGGGCACGACTGAGTGACTAACACACTAACACTATGTATTTTAAAAATCGACTACTTATTGGATATATCATTTGCAAATATCTTCTCCCATTCAAAAATTTGCTGTCATCATAAAATGAGCTTGGAAGTGCTCATTACCTTTCAATCATTTTCAAATAATTGAGAAGGATAGTATTAACTCTTCTTCAAGTGTTTTGTACAATTCACCTATGAAGCTACGTGGACTTGAATTTTTTGGGGGGGAGTTTTTTGTTTATTGATTTGATTTTATTACTAATAATCATTCTATTCAGATTTTTTATTTGTTTATGATTCAGTCTTGGAAGATTGTGTGTTTCTAAGAATTTATTCATTTCTTATAGGTTGTCTAATTTGTTGGCATTTATTTTTTCACAGTATTCTCTTATGATTCTTTGTATTTCTGTGATGTTGTTTGTAATTTCTCCTCTTTCACTTTTTCTTTTCTTTCTTTTTTTTTGGTCTCTCTCAAATTTTTCTTGATGAATCTGGCTAATGGTCTGTGAATTTTATTTCTCTTTTATACTAATTAGCTCTTAGTTTCATTGATTTTTTTCTATTGTATTTTGTCTTTTTCATTTTTTTCTTTTTTTTATTCTTTTCTGTTCTGATCTTTATTATTTTATTTCTTCTACTACCTTTGAGCTTGTTTGTTCTCCTTTTTCTATTTCATTTAAACATAAAGCTATACTGTTTACTTGAGATATTTCTTGTTTCTTGAGGTAGTCTATATCAATATGAACTTCCTGCTTGAAACTGCATTTGTTGCATCCAGTGGATTTTTAACAATTTTTATTGGAGTATAAATGATTTGAAATATTGTATTAGTTGCAGGCGTATAGCAAAGTGAATCACATATGTGTATATATGTATATATATGTATCCATTCTTTTTCAGATTATTTTCCCATATAGCTTATTACAGATTATTGAGTACAGTTTCTTGTGCTACATTAGGTCCTTGTTGTTAGTTATCTATTTTATATATAGTAGTGTGTGTATGTTAATCCCAATCTCCTAATTTATTACTTTCCTCCCACGTTTCCCCTTTGGTAACCATAAGTTTAATTTTGGAATCTGTTTCTGTTTTGCAAATAGGTTCATTTGTATAATATTTTTATTAGATTATGCATATAAGTGATATCATATAATATCTGTCTTTGTCTGACTTATTTCATTAGTACAACAATCTCTAGGTTCATCCATGTTGCTACAAATGGCATTATTTCATTCTTTTTATAGCTAAGTAATATTCCATTGTATATATGTACCACATCTTCTTTATCTATGGGCATTTAGATTACTTTCATGTCTTGGTTATTGCAAATAGCTAAGTAATATTCCATTGTATATATGTACCACATCTTCTTTATCTATGGGCATTTAGATTACTTTCATGTCTTGGTTATTGCAAATAGTACTGCAATGAACATCAGAGTGCATGTATCTTTTTGAATAATGGTTTTCTCCAGATATATGCCTAGGAATGGGATGGCTGGATGATAGAGTAGTCCTAGAGTTAGTTTTTAAAGGAATCTCCGTATCATTTTTTATAGTGCCTGTACCAGTTTACATTCCCACCAACAGTGTAGGAGTATTCTTTTTTGTTCACACCCTCTCTAGTATTTATTGTTTGTAGATTTTTTATAAGAGCAATTCTAACCACTCCACAATACCATACAAAAAAATAAACTTAAAATGGATTAATGACCCAAATTTAAGGCCAGATACTATAAAACCCTTAGAGGAAAACAGGTAGAAAAGTCTCTGACATAAATCAACAATGTCATTTTTTGATTCACTTCCTGGAGTAATGAAAATAAAAACAAAAATAAGCAAGTGGGATCTAATTAAACTTAAAAGCTTTTGCATAGTAAAGGGAATCATCAACAAAATGAAAAGATGGCCCACAGAATGGGGCTTTGCAGACAAAGCGGCTGACAAGGGATTAATCTCCAAAATATACAAACAGCTCATGTAGCTCAAAAAAAAAAAAAATTGGCAGAAGATAGAATGAAGGAAAAAAAAAAACCCAATAATCCCAATTGATGCAATAAAAGAATGATAAAATTCACACACACACACAAAACACTTAATGAATGAGAAATAGAAAGAAACTCATTATGATAAAAGTCATATATGAAAAACCCATGGCTAACAACATATTCAGTGGTGAAAGACTAAAAGTTGTTCCCCTAGAATTAGGAACAATGTCTACTTTTGCCACTTCTAGCAAATATTATATCAGAGGCTCTAGACAGAGCAAGTAGGCAAGAAAAAGAAATAGACATTCAAATTAGAAAGGAAGAAGTAAAATTTTCTCTATTCACTGACAACATGATCTTATACCTAGAAAACCCTAAAGATTACACACACGAAGTTAGAGCTAATAAATGAATTCAGCAAAGTTCCAAGATACAAAATTGACACATGAAAATCAGTTGCAATGAACAATCCATAAAGATAATTAAGACAACAACTCCATTTACAATAGCATAAAAAGAATAAAATACTTAGGAATAAATGTAACCCTTAAAGTCTCAACCGTGATGAAGCTTTGAAACTAGAGAGAGGTGGTGGTTATACAACATTGTGAATGCACTAAATACCACCTGATTGTACACTTTGAAATGGTTAATCAAGTTTTGTCGAGGCAATACCCAGCTTGCTGCTCTTTCTTTCTCTCTCAACATTTAACTTTTAGAATTTTTCAGTGAACACACATATACTCATCACTTAGTCTCTACCCATTAGCATTTTACTACTCTATTCTTTACTATTCTTTATCACAATACTATCCATCTTTTTACCAGTCCATTTTATTTTCTGATGCATTTCAAAGACATTGTCATCATCAGTACCCATCACCCCTAAACATTTCAGCATGCAGGTCATCAACTAGAGCCCAATATCTGTTTTACATATTTTTGAGTTAAACTTACATTAAATTTAAAAGCACAAGTTTTAAGTGTATTTTGCTGAGCTTTGACATATGCATCCATCTGTCTAATCCAATCCCTTATCAATATACAGAACATTACAATCATCCTAGAAATTTCACTCAGGCCCTTTCTTAGTCAATCCCACCCACACTCCTCCCCAGAGACAACTACTGTTCTAATTTTGTCCCTACCATACCTTCATTTTCCATTATATGAAACTTCATATAATTAGTATTGCAGAACATATATTCTTTTGTCTAAGGCTTCTGTCATTCGGCATGATGTATTTGAGAACTGCTTCTCTTTTAGGCCACCAATTTTTTTTTTTAATCAGAGCTAAGAGGATGCTCCCAGACCCATTAAAAAATAATAAAAGCAGAACTATATGTGCAGAAATTGAGCAATTCACAAGACATATAAAGTGAAAGGGGGAATAAAGCAAAGTGAAGTGTGATTCATATGATACTTGTTAATAAAAAAAGATATAGGCTTTTATATACTTAAAATAACTCAGGAAGGACATAAGAAACTGGTTGCAGAAGTTGTCTTGAGGGAGGGGAAAGACACTAGAAGAGACTTTTTTTTTTTTTTGTAAAAAACTGAAGCATAATACGCATACAAATAACTTCACATATCACAAGTGTACAGCTCAAATTTCACAAACTGAATGTATCTGAGTAACCTGCACTTAGAACAGGAATCACAATGTTGTCAGCAACCTAGAAACAAAAAAGAAAACCCTCTATCACAATTCTTTTGGGGGGTGTTGTGCTGGGTTTTCTATGCTCTGTGGGCTTTCTCTAGTTGTGGAGTGTTGGGGCCACTGCCACTCTCTAGTTGCCGTGCTCAGGTCTCTCATTGCAGTGGCCTCCCTTGTCGCATAGCACAGGTTTCAAGGCACAGGAGCTTCAGTAGTTGTGGGTCTTGGTTTCTAGAGCACAAGCTCAACAGTTGTGGGCTTAGTTGCTCTGAGGCATGTGGGATCTTCCTGGCCCAGGGATCGAACCTGTGTCTCTTGCATTGGAAGGCAGATTCTTTACCACTGAGCCATCAGGAAGCCAGCTTCTGTTGTTTGCCAGCTTCTGTTGTTTATACTGTTTTTTTTTTTTTGGGGGGGGGGGGTGGCCATGAGGCACGTGAGATCTTCTGACATTTTAACTGTGTCTTGGTGTGGGTCTCTTTGGGGACATCTCGTTTGGAACTCACTGCTTTCTGGACTTGGTTGTCTGGTTTCTTTGCCAGATTAGGGAAGTTTTCAACCATCATCTCTTCAAATACGTTTTCTGTCCCTTTCTCTCTCTCTCCTCCTCCTGGGACCTCTATAATGTGAATGTTCATCAGCTTGATGTTCCCTCAATGGTCCCTTAAACTATCCTCATTTTTGTTTTTTCCTTCATTCTATTAAGGTGACATATCACATTGATTAATTTCTGTCTGTTGACCCATTCACAAATTTGAGGAATAAATCCCACTTGGTCATAGTGTATAAAACTTTTAATGTACAGCTTCAGTTTGCTCATATTTTGTTCAAGATTTCTATGTCAATATTCATAAAGGATAATTGTACTTTTCTTGTAGTGTCTTTGCCTGTCTTTGGTATCAGTGTAAAAGTTTTCAAAATATATTCTGGATGCAAAAAACAAAAAAAAAAAATGGGCAGAAGATATAAATAGATATTTTCTGAAAGAAGACATATAGATTGCTAAAAAGCACGTGAAAATATTCTTAACATCACTGATTATTAAAGAAATGCAAATCAAAACTGCAGTGAGTTTGCATCCCATAGATTCTGCATCCCATAGATTTTACAATATAGCATTTGTATTTTCATTTGTCTCAAAGCATGTTTTGATTTCCCTTTGATTTATTGTTGGGAAATTGATTGTTTACCGCCATGTTTATCCTTCATGTGTTTATATTATTTACAATTTTCTTCTGGTAACTGATTTTTTGTTTCATATGTCTGTGGCCAGAAAACATGTTTAATATGATTTAAATTTTCTTAAATTTATTGAGACTTGTTTTATAGCTTGGCATGTAATCTGTTCTCAATATGTGAAAAAAAAATGTGATCTGTTCTCAATATATGAATAAAACATGCATGCCAATTGAAATCATGTGGCACTAGTGGCAAAGAACCCTCCTGCAGGAAATTGAAAAGATGCAGTTTTAATCCCTAGGTCCGCAAGATCCCCTGGAGAAGGGAATGACAACCCACTCCAGTATTCTTGACTGGAGAATCCCTTGGACAGAGGAGCCTGGAGAGCTACAGTCCATAGGGTCGCAAAGAGGTAGACAGGATGGAAGCAACTTAGCATGGAACACTTTAAAAGAAACTTGAACGAGGGGCTTAGACAGAAAATTTATAAATGTTGTCAATTAATCTATGAAAAATATTTAACCTCCAAAAGATTAAAATCAAACTATCAAACTAGAAAAAGATTTTTAAAATATAACTAGTTCTGACAAGGATATTGTGAGTTTGGAACATATATATACAGATAATGTGGTCTAAATTGCTACAAATCATCTTGAGGGAAACAGCAACACTTGTGGAGAGTCTTAATTTATACCCTATGACCTAGTAAATCCATAGATTAGAAAGTATTCTTAAAAAGTAATCAGAAATATTCCATGGTGTATATGTACCACAGCTTATATGTAGAAACACATGGTTAAAGAATGTTCACTGTAATATTTAATAGAAAATATTTAAAATTAACTTAAATATCCAAAGATTGGGAGTTATGATGCATCCAACGGATGGAACATTGATGCCATTAAGACATGTTTTAAAGTAGTATTTCAACATGGGAAATGTATATAATTTAATTTTACATAAATAAAGCAGAATATTAAGCAGAATTTGAATAATTTGTGGTATTTATATATACCTAGGTATATAGAGAATACTAAATATATAATTTTTAACAGTGTATATGTCTGTGTTGGGCTTATGAATAATTTCTTTAGTGATTATTAGTCGCTAAGTCATGGCTGTGTTCAGTCGTACTTGACTCTTCGTGACCCTTTGGACTGTAGCCTGCCAGGCTCCTCTGTCAATGGGATTTCCCAACCAAGAATACTGGACTAGGTTGCCATTTTCTTTTCCAGGGGATCTTTCCAACCCAGGGATTGAACCAAGGTCCCTTGCATTGCAGGGGATCTCCTGCATTGCAGGCATATTCTTTCAGACTGAGCCACGAGGGGAGCCCAATTGTTTTAGACTTATTTTCTTTTCTAAGTTTTCTACAGTGCATATGTTCTATTTTCTGTTATTATAAAAATAGTAATTTTATGTTTGTTTACATTGAATTTCTGAGACTAATTCTTCCATGGATTTTTTTTTAAACCGGAATATGAATTTTTTAAGAGCCTACCTACAACCAATGAGGTACTTAAAATTCATTAAAACTCAATAGACATACAGTATGTTCTCTTTTGTTATCTATTTTATACATAGTGTCAATAGTGTAAATGTGTCAATTCCAATCTTCCAATTCCTCCCACCCCACTTTCCTCCTTGGTATTCATACATTTCTTCCCTATGTCTATGTCTCTATTTTTGCTTTGCAAATAGGATCATTGGGTTCGGTCCCTGGGTCGGGAAGATCCCCTGGAGAAGGAAATGGCAACCCACTCCAGTAGTCTTGCCTGGAAAATCCCATGGACTGAGGAGCCTGGTGGGCTACAATCCATGGGGTCGCAAAGAGTCGGACACGACTGAGTGACTTCACCCTCACCTTCATACCATTTCTCTAGATTTGACATATATGCTGTATAGAACAGGGAACTCTACTTAATTCACCGTAGTGACCTGAATGGGAAGAAAGTCCATAAGGTGGGGAGGATATATGTATATTTATAGCTGAGTCATTTTGTCATACAGTAGAAACTGACACAATGTTGTAAGTCAACTATATTCCAATAAAAATTAAAAGAAAACAACTCATTAGGCATAAAGAAAATAATACTTCAGAAACCCAAAAGCCCTCAAATAGAGTCAGCCCAAATAAATATTACTTATAACATATTTGTGAAGACTAAGTACAGGAAGGTAGGAAAAAGATAAATTCAACAAGCCAGGCAATAATTATATCCATCAAAATTAAGGAGTTAGTGTTTTTTTTTTTTTTTTTTTATGTCTAACTGTTTGAGTGATCACATTTTACTAGTGATCACATTTTCACTTAGCTTTTTCCTTTTATATGATGCATTAAATTTTTTGATCAGATCCACTTTACTGTAAGGATGGATTTGATCATTTAACATTGTATTATAAAGAGTAAGCCCACTAGACCATGCATTCAAGGTAATTTCATTTTATCTGGGAAGTATAATCAATGCTAGAAGATCTCTAAAATGGTTGCTAGCATGAACCTTGGTCAAGTGGATAAAATCCTATTTAATAGTGCCTTTGATAGCATTCATTTAAAACCCCAGTGCCAAATTCTGGGGGGAAAGGGACCTTGAATGAAATTAGTTTCTAAAAGAACAAGGAAGGTAACATGTGCTCTTTGCTCAGAATTGATTACAATCTTAAAATGTCAGGTCTGCTTGCATTTAAAAAAATACATTCACGGGAAAACAAACAAAAAAAAAGCTATTTTCGCATAGCATGAAAAAATATATACATGGATAGTCATAGAATTTCCATAGGACAAGTACCTTTTTAATTTTATCTTTATATTACTGGGAAATAGGCTGAAATATACCCTATAAAATGTCTTTTACAATATTGGCAAAGAGAAAAAATAACCAAGTGATTTGATTAAATTTCTAATAATTATGAAATTGAAGTATAATTTGGTTATCAGTATTTTAATTTAGCCCTTTAAAATTAAAATGCATAAAAATTCATAGCTATAGGGCATAACAAGGTTACTATATTCCTATTATAAAGAATAAGTCACCTCTACTTACTGTAAGAACTAATTGCAGCAAACATAGAATTTAAAGGAATTGCCTGTCTTGGCAAAGACAATCTTGTAGGTAGTTACTATTTAGAGTATGTATTACGTTTTCCCTTCATAGTACAAAAGAAAAGTGAAAAACATTATAGTTCTAAATTGAAATGGCCAAGAAGTATATCTTAAAATCAACAAAGTTTATCTTTTCTCATTAGGCAAATAAAGAGCTGGTGATGGCAAATGCAGAAACCACATTATCTCCTTGCATGGAAAACTGTTTTTTCTGATTATGAATGTGTGTGTGTGTGTGTGTGTGTGTGTAGGAAGAAGAGAGGGAGATGAAGAGGGGAGAAAACCTTTGAAAGAGAAAGCCAGCAGAGAGCAAAAACTCATGGGTGGGTAAAGGGATTAAATAATAAGTATCCACTCATGCTATTGTTTTCTTAAATCATTTAAACACCTGTACGTACATAGTTGTCAAAGCAGCAGGTCAGTCCAGGGATTTGTGTTTTATTCGTGGTGTAACATAGTGAAAACTTTTCATATCTCTTTTAGTTCTTATTGCATCTAATACTACTAAGTAAAACATTTTTCACTGGTTTTCTTAGTCATTGCTATTCTATAATTTCCAAAAGTCAATTAGCAAAGTGTTACCTGAAGAACCCACGTGTGTGGTAATGTGGAAACCAAGGATTTGGAATCTAAAAAGATAGAACTGGATGGAACTGAGTTTTGAGGACAATGGAAGTGAAGTGTAAATGCCAAATTGATTCTAACATTGACCCAATTTTATCCAAAGGATTAGGTGCATGCATCACTCTCAGCATCTCAGATGTGTTATGAGTGCTACTTAATGAATGTGATTATATGTGAGGCTCATCTGCATCAGAGTTTAGGAAGATGTCCAACCTCCCTCTCTCTCTCTTTCGCACACACAAACACATACATAAAGTTTTCTTTAACTCAGTTATGTGACATGAGACCTAATTTGAGAATGCGTGATAGTAGGTAGTTAATGTGGTGATAATGGAAGTACTACAAATAGTTTTGGGTCAACCTTTTTATGTTTGTGAGCCATAAATTATTTTCCTCCAATATCTCCCACCCCCAATTATATAATGAATATGTTTTCTTGTTCTTGTGACATAAAGGCCAGTAGGGATAGATTAGAAAAAATTTGTGACATCAACAATTTTGAAAAAGGACATGTTTACTTTGCTATCTGAAAATTCAATGCTACAAACATTTTTTTGTGTGTGCCTATATTTTAGTTTCTCAGTTGTGTCCAACTCTTTTACAACCCCATGCACTACAGCTCACCAGGCTCTTCTGTACGTGGGATTCGCCAGGCAAGAATACTGGGGCCGATTGCCATTTCCTTCTAGGATAGTGTTGGGCACTAACTGTACTAATGTGAATATTTACAAGCTTTGGTATTAAGAAGTTTATAATTTAGAGACTTCAGAAAGATAAAATAGTGGATTCAATTTTTATATGGTAGCTGACAAGATGGGCTGTAAGCTTTGTGGAGGCAGGAGTCATGTTTGAAGTTACCCACTTACATCCTGGTCATCAAGGACATTGGCTTACACATAATACATTTTTGGTAAATGTTAAATAAATGAATAGAAGTATATGATGGATATTGTGGGATCAGTGAAAATGGAAGATAACAGCCTGTGATTTGGAGAGAGGTTGTTGGATGAGATGATGGCTGTACAGAATCTTAAACATTAACACTTTAACCAGGTGGGGAGGCTTCTAGGCAGGAAAAAAAAAAAAAGCTTAAGAACAGGCATGGAAACATGGAATAATATGTTGAATATGGAAAGATGTAAGAATTTTGGTAATATAATAGTAAAATATACTTATGTAGCTTATTATTTTGGTGAATTATAAGATTTTGAATGGGAAAAAGGAAAACACAAATAATCTACATTTATCAACCATAGTGATGTGCACCCCAATGTTCATAACAACACTATTCCCAATAGTCAAGATATAGAAGCAACTTAAATGCCCATCAACAGATAGATGGATAAAGAAGACATGGTTCATATACACAATGCAATTTTATGCAGCCATAAAAAAAGAATAAAATAGTGCCGTTTGCAACATGGATAGACCTAGAGATTATCAAACAAAATGAAATAAATCAGAGAATGATAATCATTTATATGTGAAATCTGAAAAAAAATGATACCAAACAGAAATAGACTCATAGACAGACATAGAAAATAGACAAAGGGGAAATGGGGATGGAGTGATAAATTAGGAGTCTGGGATTAACAGACATAGACTACTGTATATCTTAATAAAATAGATGAGCAACAAGGAATGGCTGTATAGCACAGGGAACTATATTCAATATCTCATGATAACATAAATTGGAAAATAATCAGAAAGAGAAAATTTAGATATATATAAGAAACATAATCACATTTCTGAAATTAATGCAACACTGTAAATCAACTATAGTTTAGTTTAAAAAAAAAACAACTATATCCAGTATCATGTGCTAGACCATAATGGAAAGAATCATGTAAAGAATATATATATATAAAGCTTAGCAACTTTGCTCTACATGTGAAACAGGCAAAATTATAGATCAACTATACCTTAATTAAAATCCAAATATTAAATAATTAAATAATTAAAATTAAAATTTGAATTTTAGCAGAAATGATAAAAATTATTTAAAATTATGTTAAAGAACTGTATTCACACAGAGTGCACATTTACAAGTCAATGATAATGGTATTATGAACAGAGAACTTATTCTAGAACTGATGGTTAATTTGTCAACAATCGCTGGATCATCGAAAAAGCAAGAGAGTTCCAGAGAAACATCTAGTTCTCCTTTATTGACGATGCCAAAGCCTTTGACTGTGTGTATCACAACAAACTGTGGAAAATTATGAAAGAGGTGGGAATACCAGACCACCTAACCTGCCTCTTGAGAAATTCGTATGCATGTCAGGAAGCAACAGTTAGAACCAGACATGGAACAACAGACTGGTTCCAAATAGGAAAAGGAATATGTCAAGGTTGTATATTGTCACCCTGCTTATTTAACTTATATGCAGAGTACATCACGAGAAACACTGGGCTGAATGAAGCACAAATTGGAATCAAGATTGCCAGGAGAAATATCAATAACCTCAGATATGCAGATGACACCACCCTTATGGCAGAAAGCGAAGAAGAACTAAAGGACCTCTTGATGAAACTGAAAGAGGAGGGTGAAAAATTTGGCTTAAAGCTCAACATTCAGAAAACTAAGATCATGGCATCAGGTCCCATCATTTCATGGCAGATAGATGGAGAAACAGTGGAAACAGTGGCTGATTTTATTTTGGGGGGCTCCAAAATCACTGCAGATGGTGATTGCAGCCTTGAAATAAAAAGATGCTTACCCCTTGGAAAGAAAGTTATGACCAACCTAGATAGCATATTAAAAAGCAGAGACATTACTTTGCCAACAAAGGTCTGTCTAGTCAAGGCTATGGTTTTTCCAGTAGTTATGTATGGATGTGAGAGTTGGACTATAAAGAAAGCTGAGAGCCAAAGAATTGGTGCTTTTGAACTGTGGTGTTGGAGAAGACTCTTGAGAATCCCTTGGACTACAAGGAGATCCAACCAGTCCATCTAAACTCCAATACTTTGGCCACCTGATGCGAAGAGCAGACTCATTTGAAAATACCTTAATCCTGGGAAAGATTGAGGGCAGGAGAAGAAGGGGACAACAGAGGATGAGATGGTTAGATGGCATCACCGACTCAATGGACATGAGTTGGGTAATCTCCGGGAGTTGGTGATGGACAGGGAGGCCTGGCGTGCTGCAGCCCATGGGGTCGCAAAGAGTTGGACATGACTGAGTGACTGAATGGAACTTAACTGAAGTTACTTTTAGCACTAATACCAGGTTTCCAGGTACAATGGTCTTAACAATGATTTCAAAATTTACTAGGGAAAATATGCTTTCACAGAGTCAGATAGACCCAAATATAGCCAAGAGTTTGGCCATATAGCCAGAAATTTTAGAATTATTTGTGCAATTATATTTGAAGGATACTGTGTATATGTGGTGGGTATAGTGTTCTTTCAGATCAATCAGTTCCTTTTTGAAATGAGCTTTACTAATGGGTAAGATGTGTGATAATTCAGTTACTTCCTGAGATATGAATTCTGAAGACAGCTGCAGATTTTTTTTTAGTGTGGATCATTTATTTTTTAAATACCCAGATAATACATGATATTTCAGAAAAATTTATATATATATATATATATATATATATATATATATATATGTATAAATAAGTGGAAAAAATGAAGTCATTCCAAATCCCACTGTTAGTTAACCATTGCTAACAGATATAAATATACATATATATGTATATATATATGTGTGTGTGTGTGTGTGTGTGTGTGTGTGTATATATATGAGTGTGTACATGTAAAAGTGAGAGGGAGATTGAGAAAAAGCAAGAAAGAGAATTATTTATTAACTAAAATATAAATATACTAGTGTTTCATAACCTGCTTTTATGCTTAACAATATGTCATGATTATCTTTCACTTTCAATAAGTGAAAGTGTTAGTCACTCAGACATGTCTGACTCTTTGCAACTCCATGGACTGTAGCCTACCAGATTCCTCTGTCCATGGGATTCTCCAGGCAAGTATACTGGAGTGGGTTGCCATTCCCTTCTCCAGGGCATCTTCCCGACCCAGGATAGAACCCGAGTCTCTTACACAACAGGCAGACTCTTAACCATCTGAGCCACTAGGGAAGCCCTCAATAAGTATAAAACTATGATTTCATTTTTTTATGGTTTCATAGTCTTCCATCAATAATATGTAATGGACTTAATGAGCTTTCTTTCCATGAGCATTTAGGTGTTTTCATTTATTCAGTAATATCAATATTACTGCCATGAACACATTTATACACATATCTTTGCATTCTTGTGTTAATGTCATAGTAAGATAAAATCCTAAGTAATGTCAATCAATAAGGGTGAAGGGACTGAGATTTTACCTTATTTGCAAAGCAGATACGTTAGCCTGGTACAGTTTTATGCATATTGGTAGAAGATGTGAGACTCCTGGGTCAGAGATAGGGGACAGTTTAACATTCACAATATTAACAATAGTCCAAGTATCAGCATTTTGTTTTTTTTGTATGTGTTCCCACACCCCAAGTGCCAATCTTAGATTGACTCAAAATAGTTGCATTACAGGACTGAAATCTTGAGCTTTGGGAACCTGTGCCTTTTATTATTGGGTTTAAACATGCCTTCCCTTTGCAGTGTTGTCAGAAAACCTGCTCCTTAGCACTGGAAGGAAACATCATCTATATCTTCCACTGTATAGACGTTCTTAGTCATTCACTTTCAAGGTGTTTATCTAGGTCAAGGACTAGATAATGGCCTCTGTATAGAAATAATTGGGTCAGAGTGTGTGCATTGTAAGTATTGCCTAAATTTCCTTATTTAAAGTTTATGCTAATGTACAGCATTACCAATAATCCATAAGTGTTCTTACTTCTCCACACCCTCAGCTATACTAGATTTTGTCACTATGACTGGGGAAAATGGCACTTCATGTTATAAAATGTTAATTTCTTTTCTTACTAATAAGATTAAATTTATTTTCATAATTATATTTGTCACTTGTATTTCTTCCTTGCAAACTGCCCTTTCATGTCCCAAGACATTTTTTCTATTGCTCTTTTTATTTTTTCTTGTTGATTTATAGGTGGCCTTAATATATTAAAATATGAGCACATTATATAATGCATTACAAATATATACTAAGTATAATTGCTGTCTACTTTCTTAGCTGCAGAAATTTGAAACATGATTTGTACTCATTAAAAGTTCTGACTGAAAAAATAAAGTTCTGACTGTTTTTGGAAATTATACATTTCTTTCCATAAATAGCTCTGTATTTTAAAACATGAGTTCAGTAACATTGTACAGTATAAGATGCATGCAGTATTCAAATAATATCTGCTAAACTTATAATCATTTTGAGTTTAAAAGCCTATACTACCTTTAATAT
Organism: Cervus canadensis; assembly: GCF_019320065.1. Classification (NCBI taxonomy): domain Eukaryota; kingdom Metazoa; phylum Chordata; class Mammalia; order Artiodactyla; family Cervidae; genus Cervus; species Cervus canadensis. The sequence continues at coordinate 89,867,459 of NC_057419.1, forward strand.
ATCAGCAGTGATTTTGTTTTTTCCCTGAAGTATGAAGTTCATTGTGGTCAGATGTCTTGTCACATCAGTAAGAATGTACATTATTATGAAATATGGGAGTTCAAAGAATTTAACCCTATAGAGCTCTTTTAATTGCAAAAAAAAAAAAAATCTATGGTCAGTGAATTTCTTTAGCAAATTTCATGAACTAGTCATCTGACAGTGTTCAACACAATTAAACATCTTATCCTCTTCAGCTTTTTAAAGATATCTCATAAATAGCAGCATAAACACAAAGAAGATTCAGTGTTGATCACTTCTTTTACATGACTTTACCTTGCAAAGCACAAGCCTACTGGATAAATGATGGGATGAAAACTATATACAAAATCTTTCTCTGTTCACCTGAATGAACTGTTCAAGTGTTCTCTGTTATTGCAAATGCCTCATCTATAGAAAGTGAGTCCATTTTTTATACGAATAGATCAAAGTTTTCAAATTATTTATTGGCAGGTGGTTAAGCGCTAGATATACCACGCATCATGAAAACCCATAATTGTCAATGATGTCAAGGCTGATCTATGATAAAATGATGAACTATTCAGTAAACAGAGCTAGTAAAAACTGTTATCCATATGGGAAAAAAACTGAATCCTTATCTCAAACTATATACAGGCAAACCTCATTTTATCCTGCTTTGCAGATACTGCATTTTTTTTTTAAACATGAAAGTTTGTGGCAACCCTGCCTCAAGCAAAGCTATGGGTGACATTTTTTTTTTTTACACCAGTATTTTCTTATTTCATGTCTCTGTGTCACATTTTGGTAATTCTCACAATTTTTCAAACTTTATTATTTTTATTATTCTTTTTTTTTGTTATTGTGATCTATGACGAGTAATTTTTGATGTTGCTATTTTAATTGTTTTCGGGCTCCACAAATTATGCCTATATAACACTATGAACTTAATAAATATTGTGTCTCTGACAGCTCCACTGATCAGCCAGTGCCCCATTTCTCTCCCTTTTTTCAGTTTCCCTCTTCCCTAAGACACAACAATATTGAAATTAGGCCATATAATAATCCTGTAATAACCTCTAAGGATTTAAGCAAAAGAAAGAGTTGCATGTCTCTCACTTTAAATAAAAAAGGCTAGAAGTGATTAAGTTTAATGGGGAAGACATATCAAAAGACAAAATAGGCCAAAGTCTATACCTCTTGCTTCAAAAAGCTAGCCAAATTGTAAATACAAAGAAAAAGTTCTTGAATGAAATTATAAGTGCTACTGTAGTGAACACATAAGTGATAACAAAGCAAAAAAAAAAAAAAAAACAAAAAAACTTTACTGCTGATATAGAGAAAGTTGTATTGGTCTAGATAGAAGATCAAATGACATTTCCTTGAGTCAAAGCTTAATCCAGAGGAATGTCCTAACTCTCTTTGAGCCAATGAAAGCTGAGAGAGGTGAAGAAGCTGCAGAAAAAAATTTGAAGGTAACCAGCATTGATTCAGGCTTCCCAGGTGGCTCAGTGGTAAAGAATCTGCCTGCCAAAGCAGGAGACACAAGAAGCACAGGTTCAATCCTTGGGTTGGGAAGATCCCTGGAGGAGGAAATGGCAACCTACTCCAGTATTCTTGACTGGGAAATCCCATGGACAGAGGAGCCAGGAGGGCTACAGTCTACGGGGTCTCAAAGTTATCCCCATAAATTAAAAATGAAAAGTGAAGCAGCAAGTGTTGATGTAGAAGCTGCAACAAGTTATCCAGAAGATCTAACTAAGGTAATTAATTAATGAAGATGACTACACTGAACACCATATTTTTAAGGTAGACAAAACAGCCTTATATAGTGGATAATGTCATCTAGGACTTTCATAGCTAGAGAAAAAAAGTCAATGCCTGGCTTCAAACCTTCAATAGGCTGACTCTCTTTTCAGGACTGATGCAGAAAATCCTAGGACCCTTAAGAATAATGTGATATATACTCTGCCTGTGTTCTATAAATAGAACAACAAAGTCTGGATGACAACTGTTTGCCATATTGGTTAACCCCAGTGTTTAAAACAATTGCTCAGGGGGAAAAAAAAGATTATTTTCAAGCTATTACTGTTCATTGACAATGCACCTGGTCACCCAAGAACTCAGATGAATATGTACAATGAGATTAATGTTGCTTTTATGCCTGGTAACACAATATCTGTTCTGCAGCCCATGGATCAAGGAGTAATTTTGACTTTCAAGTTTTACTATTTAAGGAATACACCTTGTAAGACTATAGCTGCCATAGATAATGATTCTTCTTATAGAACTGCAGGAAGTAAGTTGAAAGCCTTCTGGAAAGGATTCACTATGCTACGTGCCATTAGGAACATTTGTGCTTCACAGGAAGAGGTCAAAATATCAACATTAAAAAAAAATTGGAAGAAATTTATTCCAATCCTCATGGATGAGTTTGAGGAGTTCAAGACTTCAGTGGAGGAAGGAAGTAACTGCAGATGTGGTAGAAATAGCACAGAACTCATATTAAAAGTGGAGACTTGAAGATGTGACTGAATAGTTGCAATCTCATGGTAAAACCAATGGATGAGGAGTTGCTTCTTACAGTTGAACAAAGAGAGTGTTTTCTTGAGATGGAATCTATTCCTGGTGAAGACACTGTGAAGGTTGTTGAAATAACAACGGATTTAGAATATTATATCAACTTTGTTGTTATAACAGGAGCAGTATTTGAGAGGCTTGACTCCAATTTTGAAAGAAGTTCTGTGGAAAAAAGGCTATGTCTATCAATGTAAAGATTATGACTCACTGAAGGCTCAGATGATGGTGAGCATTTTTTGGCAATAAAACATTTTAAGTTAGGTATTAATACATTGTTTTTAAAGAAATAATGTTATTCTACATTTAATAGACTACAGTATAAACATAACTTTTATATTCACTAGGAAACCAAAAATTTTGTATGACTCAACTTATTGTGGTGGTGTGGAAATGAACCTGCAATATCTCCAAGATATGCTTATTTAGAAAAACAACTCCAGGTGAATTAAGTACTTTGATTTTAAAAGCAAATTTTTAGCACTGTTTGTATAAGCCTTAAGTGACTATCTCCTTAGGGTAGGTGAAGCATTTCTTATCAAAACGTAAAATGTGCTAACCATAAAATAAAGTATTTGTTTTGACTATATTAAGATTAGCAACTTATTTTCATTCAAATAAACAGTGAAATATAGTGAAGTGGCAACACACAAACTGAGAGAAGACATTTGCAATACGTAAAAGTGTCAAATGCTGATACCAACAATAAAAATAAAACTCTTATAAATCCGTCAACTGAGAAAGGATAAAGAGCTACACAGAAAAATAGGCAAAAAGATAAGCATTTTCCCAGAAGTGGGATTGCTGGGTCATATGGCAGTTCTAATTCCAGTTTTTTAAGAAATCTCCATACTGTTCTCCATAGCGGCTGTACTAGTTTGCATTCCCACCAACAGTGTAAGAGGGTTCCCTTTTCTCCACACACTCTCCAGCATTTATTGCTTGTAGACTTTTGGATAGCAGCCATTCTGACCGGCGTGAGATGGTACTTCATTGTGGTTTTGATTTGCATTTCTCTGATAATGAGTGATGTTGAGCATCTTTTCATGTGGGAGGGGGGAGGGGGGATCGGGATGGGGAATACATGTAAAGCCATGGCTGATTCATGTCAATGTATGACAAAAACCACTACAATATTGTAAAGTAATTAGCCTCCAGCTAATAAAAATAAATGAAAAAAAAATAAGCATTTCACCAAAGATAAGAAAATACATACAGCTAATAAACATATACAGAAAGGCTTTTCATCATTAATGATATATAATGTAATAAAACAATAAATAATGTGCAATAAGTAATGATAGTATAATAATCTCAAAGACATATCATGTTATACTCATCTGATTGGAAAAGGAAGTTAAGAATTTTGACAATATCATTGGGTATGGTTGTACAGGATCTTTATATGTTGCTGGTGAAAGTGTAAATTGGTATAATCATTTTGAAAAACAATTTGCCATTATCTTATAAAGTTCAATATTCGTGGACTATGACTCAAAATATATCCCCTCCAAGTTTCTTGCACAAGTACAGAAATATTCATAGCAGGGCTGTTTGTAATAGACAAGGGGTGAGAAGGAGGGGAAGCAAAAAAGGCAAGTAAAACAAAACTTTCAAAACAATCACAATAAGAAAAGCAACAGCTTAGAAAGAAGCACATGCCCTTTATCAGTAGAATAAATACTGTTCAGTGCAAAAAATCAAGAGCCAGAAGATTGTATGGGGTAATATATCTTTTATAAAATGCAAACTCAACTAAAATAAAACAATACATATCTTTAGCACACAAAAGTATGATATAAACCTAATTTTGAAATGCAAGGAAATGGTAAAATAATAATCACAGTAGTGATTATCTTAGATAGAGGGAAGCAGGCAATAATCTGGCAAAGAAGCACAAAGGTAGATGTTAGTTACTGCCAATGTTCTGGTTCTCAGTTTGGGTGGTGAGTTTAATGGAGTTTATTATATAATGAAAAAACACTTCTTTGTATGACTCTATTTGTGTTGCTAAAATTTTCAAGTGTGCCCCACCCTTGCTGAACTTCATTTGATGACACAACTGGTAGAATCCCCTTTGTCTAATTCTACTCTTATTTAACAAGTGAAAAAGTTGAGGCCTAGAGAAACAAGACAATTTCTCACATGATCTACTGCATGCCAGTAATAGTACCCAATCTTCCTGCTTATTGGCTACGATGTCTAGAACAGGAATGAAAGTGATTCTGAGTCAAGGTCTCATCCAGAGATTTTTCTCAGTGGTGCTGGTGGTATGGTCATTTTATCTCTCAGATTGTAAATTGTGAGGCTGAGAGACCTGAAATACTGATGTCCATATCTTCTATTGGGCTTCCCAGGTGGCTCAGAACCTGCCTGCCAATGCAGGAAATGTGGGCTTGATCCCTGGGTTGGGAAGATCCCCTGGAGAAGGAAATGGCAACATATTCCAACATTCTTGTCTGGGAAATCAAATCATATGAGCAGAGGAACCTGGTAGGCTACAGTCTATGGGATTGCAAAAGAATTGGACACAACTTAGTGACTAAAAAACAGCAACAGCAACAACGACATATCTCCTATTCCTGGTCTGCAAAAATCACCAATTAGTCTGGCATGCAGCAAGAAGCAGAAAATAGAGCTAAAAGAGTCCCAGTGCTGTTATTTGAGTCCTTGATGCAGTCATATTAGATAGGAATTCCATTCCATGACTTCCTTGTTAAATGAATAAGTAAGCTCTCCTTTCTGGCTAAAGAATTTTATAGTAGGATTTCTTTCACATGCAACCAAACATTCTTGATAAATACATTCAAGGAAAGCTAAAGAAGAAGCATCATCATCAGAAATGTATTGGAAAAAAAAAAAAAAAAAACACACCCTTCTCACCAAAGCTTTAATCTTTTCTTTTGTACTCATTTACTATAAGGGTTTTATGTATTATTTCAGACCTCAAATTTCCTATCTTTGGACTCAGTGGATATCTTGATTAGTTGTATCTTTTGACTTCTTTGGATAACTCTTAATCCTTTCTCTGTCAGCACGGACTGGGCAGACAATGAGGACAGGACTCTGAACTTGGTACTGAAACTAAAGGTAGAAGGCAAACCTAAGAAATAAGGAATGTAGTTCTTGGTATTAAAAATGTGCAATTTAAAGGGAAAGAAGTTACATAACAATTGAAGACACAGATACATGTAAAGATATATTAAAAATTCAGCTATCTATATTTGCAAAGCTGCTTATGTGAATTAAATTCAGAAGTTTCATTCTGTTTTTCTTGAGTCTCAATGTTTCATATTTAAAAAAAATAAATAATATTCTATACTTATTCTCCAGGAAGACAGCTTTTAACTGTGTCCTCTTTTGGTTCTTACAGTTTACTTTGGTTGGAAAGAGCCTAGGATTTCAGTGAACAGAAGATAGAGCTCTTCAAGAACATTTATCCAGGAAGAATTCTTAAGATGTTGGAAAGGTTCTTAGACACTGTATTAGTTGTGGGTTCTCCAGAGAAATAGAAACAATAGGATATATGTTTATCTGTCTGTCTCTGTCTATATATTTTCTTAAAATTCCTGACTTCAATATATTTCTTGAGAGGGAAAGAGAAGGTGGAAATTTATTGCTTTATTATTATTGTTATAAGGATTTGGCTTACATGATTATGGAGGCTGACAAGTCCCAAGATCTGCAGTTGGTAAGCTGGAGACCCAACAAAGCTGTTGTGGTTTCAGTCTGAGTCCAAAGTCAGGGAATAATTGATATCCCATCTCAAATGCAGCCAGGCAGAAATAATCCTCTCTTACTCCTGGGAGGCTCAGTTGTTTTATTCTATACAGATCCTCAACTAATTGGTTGTCTCTCACCCATATTAGGGAGGAGATCATGCTTTATTCCATCTACTGATTCAACTGTTAATGTCATCCAAAAACCCTTACAAAATAATGTTTGGTCAAATGTCTAGGCACCCCATCTCCCAGTCAAGTTGACAAATAAAATTAGCATCAAAAATATTGTCTAGTTCAAATATCTTGGTTTCCAGTTTATAAAATGAGATCTAGTAAGATTAAATAATCTAAAGTCACAGTGCTAGTTGTGAAAATATCTGGAACTAGAACCCAGGTCTCCCCAATACTAGTATAGTGCTTTTCCCATGATATAACATTAACTTCTCCCCTTCTCCATTCCAATGTAGATTAAACACTCGTTATGCCTCAGTTCAGTTCAGTTCAGTCACTTAGTCGTGTCCAACTCTTTACAACCCCATGGACTGCAGCACACCAGGCCTCCCTGTCCATCACCAACTCCAGGAGTTTACTCAAACTCATGTTCTTTGAGTCAGTGATGCCATCCAACAATCTCATCCTCTGTCATCCCCTTTTCCTCCCACTTCAATCTTTCCCAGCATCAGGGTCTTTTCAAATGAGTCAGTTCTTCACATCAGGTGGCCAAAGTATTGGAGTTTCAGCTTCAACATCGGTCCTTCCAATGAACATTCAGGACTGATCTCCTTTAGGATGAACTGGTTGGATATCCTTGCAGTCCAAGGGGCTCTTAAGAGTTTTCTCCAACACCATAGCTCAAAAGCATCAATTCTTCTGCACTCAGCTTTCTTTAAAGTCCAACTCTCACATCCATACATGACTACTGGAAAAACCATAACCTTGACTAGAGGGACCTTTGTTGGCAAAGTAATATCTCTGCTTTTTAATGTGCTGTCTAGGTTAGTCATAACTTTTCTTCCAAGGAGTAAGCATCTTTTAATTTCATGGCCGCAGTTATGCCTATTATGTCTATTAACTGTTAAAAAGAAATATTAAAGTATAATTTAGACAAATGAAACCAGCTGGAAAATTGGATGACTTTTGGCTAACTTTAACTTCTTTTTTCATGATTATATGAGTTTAATGTGTATAACACGAAACATTTGACCTTTCAACAATGTGGGTTTTAATCCACATGTAACTTACAGTTGACCCTCATATCTGAGATTCCTCTGCAACCTCTAAATCAACGAACTATGGACTGTGTAGTACTGTAGTTTTACTATTGAAAAATATCTGTGTATAAGTAGACCTACACAATTCAAATCCATGTTGTTCAAGAGTGAACTGTATAATTCAACATCTATATAAGCTGCAAAGTGATCACCACCACAAGTCCATTGTCATACAGTTGACTTTATTCACCCATTTTTACTACTCTCAATCCCCTTCTGCTCAGGTAACCACTAATCTGAACTTTGTATCTAGAATTTGTCTTGTTTATTTCTTTTTTGTTGTTTTGCTTTAGATTCCACATATGAGTGAAATAATAAGGTATTTATCTTTCTCAGACTGACTTATTTTTCTTGGCATAATGCTTTCAAGGTCCATCTATGTTTTCACAAATGGTAGGGTTTCATTACTTTTATGACTGGGCCATTGTGTATATACCACATCTTCTTTATCCATCCATCCATTGATGGACACTTAGAAACAAAAGGAGAAATGAACAAATGGGACTACATCAAACTAAAAAAAAAAAAATCTGAACAGTGAAGGAAACCATCAACATGCAAATACAACCTAATGAGTGGCAGAAGATAGTTGAACATCCTGTATTTGATGTGTGTGTGTATTAGTCGCTCAGTCATGTCTGACTTTTTGCAACCCCATAGCCTACCAGACTACTCTGTTCATGAGATTCTCCAGGCAAGAATAGTGGAATTGGTTGCCATTCCTTTCTCCAGGGGATCTTCCTGACCCAGGGATTAAATCCAGGTGTCCCGAATTGCAGGTAGACTCTTTACCATCTGAGTCATCTGGGAAGCCCCTTATATATTTGATATGGGGTTAATATCTAAAATACCCAAAGAACCTATCCAACTCAACAATAAAAACAAAGATTGAAAAATGATCAGAGGATCTGAATAGGCATTTTACCAAGAAAAACACAAAAAACAAAAAACAAAAACATACAGTTGGCCAACAGGCACATGAAAGAATGCTCAAATCACTCATCATCAGGGAAATACAAATTAAAACCATAATGAGATATTACCTCACACCTGTCAGAATGGCCATTATAAAAAAGACAATAAACAGCAAGTGTAGGAATAGATGTGGAAAAAAGGTAACACTGTTGATGAGACTGTAAATTGTAGCTACTATGGAAACCAGTATGAAGATTCCTTTAAAAAAATTAAGAATATAACTACCATATGACTCAACTATTCCACTTCTGTGCATTTATCTGAAGAACACAAAACCACTAGTCCAAAAACATATATACATCCATATGTTTATTACAGTATTATTATATAAAATAATGAAGACATGAAATAACTTCAACTTTTTTTTTTTTTTTAAACTTCAACTTTTAAAATCCATTGATTAGTGTAGGAAAAACACTAGATTAGGAGTCAGGAGAAGGTTCTTATCTTGATTTTTCCAGTATCTAACTAATGACCTGTGAAGATCACTTTGCCTCACAGGGTTGTTTTCAGTTTCTTCATCTGAAAAAGAGGGGCTGCACTTTAGGCTTTAACATTTATATGCAATTTTCTAATTCTGATGCCACTCAAAGCATCTAACTATGCCATCACTGTTTTGGTATTTGAATGCACCCATGAGCTGCAGATTGCACAGCTCACATGAGTCATTCTGCTTCTGGTGCTGAATTTGCTGGTATCAAACCTCTGTCACAAACTTTTGCTTATTGTTAACCCTAATCTCTTTCAGCAGTGGTGTTATCTAGTCCTATCTCTTCTTATGAGACCCTCTTTTATAAATGATGTTGGTTGAAGTTTAAACAAAATGAACAAAAGTTTATATAATTGTTGTTCAGTCACTCAGTTGTGCCTGACTGTTTGTGACCCCATGGACTGCAGAATGCCAGGCTTCCCTGTCCTTCAGCACCTCCCAGAGCTTGCTCAAACTCATGTCCATTGAGTCGGTGATGCGATTCATTCATCTAATTGTCTGCTATCTCCTTCCCCTACTTTCAATCTTTCCCATCATTAGAGTCTTTTCCAATGAGTTGGCTCTTCTCTTCAGGTGGCCAAAATATTGGAGCTTCAACTTCAGCATCAGTTCTTCCAATGAATATTCAGGACTGATTTCCTTTAGGATTGACTGGTTTGATGTCCTTACAGCCCAAGGGATTCTTAAGTGTATTCTCCAATACCACAGTTCAAAAGTTCACCTCATGATGAGTTCCTCCAAGCAGAAAGGCTAATATGATTATCAATTTTCTTAATATTTATGCTGTCAGTTCACTCATTCCCTCTTTCCATCAATGAAGCTTGGGTTAGTAAGCTTTTCACATTATGGTTCTTCACTATTTACAAAAGTCAATGTAGTAAAATAACTTATTCAAGCCAGCATGGTTCTTTTTTCCTATATATATTTATGTCTTAGACCTCCTAGAATAGCATTATTCACTGCCTCATATCCCCTTCTATTCTGAAGTTTTCAATTCATTGAAATGACTATGATTGAGAAAAAGTCACTGTTGCATTTTATCAATTCTGTATCTAGGAAAAACACACCTTAAAACAGGAGAAATATGCAAAGTTCTAATTGGTGACAATAAAGTACAGCATCATTCAATAAAGTACAGTATCATTCAAGTGTTTACTGACTAAAGACTTGGCACTGTATCCAGGCCTATAGCTGTGGTGGTTACAATTAGGAGCCTATCAAATCTCTTCTTAATAGTCTCCATTGCTTAAATTATAACTGAAAAATGCTAAAATCTGAAGAATGAGCTCAATTATTCTTTAGTGAATAATTCCCAATTCTCAATATTGAACTATTCTTGATTATTCTTTATTCAATTAGTTGAATGTGCTGGGGCAAAGGGTAAAAGTGAACCAACTTAACCTATTTCTATTTCTAGCTATTTATGTATAGACTATAAACCAGCTGGAATTGAAGGTCAACTAGAATAGTTAGAAAAATGAAGGTTTTTAACATAAAAGTACAATTTCATAATGACATGCATTTTAAAATTCTGTTTTACTAAGGAGACTGTCACAATAGAAAATAAATGTCTACATTTTGACAAAATAGTGCAGCTTTTCAATTCTTGATATAGCTGCTTAGAACTTGTTCCTGGATTGGTTCTTTCAGATAGACAGCATGTGCTAAATTGCTTCAGTCGTGTCCGACTCTTTGTGATCCAGGGACTGTAGCCTATCAGGCTCCTCTGTCCATGGAATTCTCCAGGCAAGAATACTGGAGTGAGTTGCTGTGCCCTCCTCCACGGACAAGGTTCCAGATATAATCATTGAACTCATTGGATTAGTTAACATGTTTCAAAGAGAAACACCTTGTCATTTAAGAAATAAAAAGAAAGACTTCAGTGAATTCCAAATACACATGTTTTCTAATCCTTGAGAAAATAATGAGATACAGTGAGAATGAGAACAAGAGTGGAGTAAGGAGATAGAATTAGCTAATGGAAAGGATGGTTGATAGGATTATTCACAATGAAAATACTGAATTTTATTAATATTTAATACCATTCATCCAGTTAATTCAGAATATATTACAAGCATTATCTTAAAGTCCAATAACATCTCACATTAATCAGGTGATGACTAGTGATAGACATTTTCTTTGAAATGACCATAGGAAACATGGGTAAAATCAGTGGGTAGATAAGGTCACAGTTTTTTGGCCTTTGTCTTGTTTGAAAGAATATTGCTGAAATTTCAGTCTGCAATTTTTATTCTTTTTGTTATGTTTAAAGCAATTAATGTGGGTTATTTACTTTTCTTGATAAATAGATGTAGTGCTTAGAACATGTTTTGTATCACACTGGAATTTTCTTTTTAAAGAACTCATGAAAAGAAAACAGCAGCTGGATTTCATGATGCGGTTAGCATGGTAGTGTTTGAAGGGAGATAATAGGTACATTTTTTCCCCTTCATTTAAAAGGTCTCATTGTAGTATGCTTTGCAAGTCTAACATTATTTATAGAACTGGATAGTAAATGAGTACCGAATATTCATTGCTCGCTGTGCACAAAAATGCCAGCTATTCGTCAGCTTAGGTTCCTTTTCCCACTATTTCCATGTTATATGATCAACTATCCGGGACATGCCTGGATTGTGTCTAGCCTCCAGATATGTGAGGCAAGCAACCGTGTTACTTTCAATGTCTGGCTGGTCAAATATGAAACAACTGAATATTATAATCAGTGGAATAGACTACAGAAACAGACTAAAAATGAAAGAATCCTGTATGCCAAAGCAGATTTAGTAGTTCTTTCTCCAACTGGAAATCTGTATGGCCTGGTTGATATTCACAGGTGAAAAGAATGGTTTGTGTAACTAAGAAGACTGATTTAGATTATTCAGATAAAGACTATCTTCTCTCTTCTCTGCTTATGAATACACACACAAAGGATAAATGAGTTGTTTTAATTATTGACTGGGGCTTCCCTGGTGGCTCAGAGGGTAAAGTGTCACTGAATGCATCACCTCATAGCTTGATGACATATTAGGCACAATGTTGGACAACTTGGACATAAAGCCCTGATATTTTGTAGAAACACTTATACATAGGGTTTGTGGAATGAAAAGTAAAACTGGGATGTTTGATTTAGGAAGACACATACTTTGATTTCAGTTGGCGAAAAAAACTATTACAAAAAAGACTTCCCTGTAGCTCAAATGGTAAAGAATCTGCCTGTGAGGCAGGAAACCAGGGTTCAATCCCTGGGTTGGGAAGTTCCTGTGGAGAAGGGAATGGCAATCCACTCCAGTATTCTTGCCTGGAGAATTCCACGGACAGAGAAGCCTGGCGGGCTACATACAGTCTGTGGGGTCACAAAGAGTAGGACACGACTGAGTGATTAACACACACACACACAATGTCTAGCAAAGCACAGACAGATATGGAACGATTAATTGACTACTTCTGATTAGATATTTGTTAATAACAATAACAAAAACAGCATCAGTACCTACTATTTATTTAACACTATAGTATGCATTTTGGTATGTACATTATTTATTATTTTCAGAATCATGCCATACTTTATTTCAGGAAATCCACGGTTAATTCCATAAAGTAGGCATGGCCATTATCAGAATCATACAGATGGTAAAACTGAGGTATAAAGAATATTGAGGTTATGTGACTTGCTTATGTTTGCAGTTATCAGGTGGCAGAACCATGAGAACAGGCTTGGAAATGGCAGTGTGGTTATTTGCTGAGAATTTTAAATTAGAGCAATGACAAGAGAGTCAGCTGATCTAGTTTCATCCCAGTGAGAGTTAGGCCACAGATGTTTACCAATCTGTCTTTCTTTCAATTAGCCACTGGCTATAATTTGTGGGCAACTTCCATTCCTAGTTCTGTGGCTGTCCCCTAGCAGCAAGTTGGCTCAAATAACAGAATGCCAATTGTGCATGACTTCTAACAATTTCTGGGCATCTTACTAATGGGCTTGTCCACCTAAGATCATACTTTTTGAAATACAACAATTAAAAAAAAAAATCTGAGCCTTTCTCAAAGCATAAGGACAAATATTTAGGTTGAAATTGTTGTTCATGGCTAGAGAATGAAGAATATATAAATTAACTTAAAAGAAGAAGCAGTTTGAGTTATGGAGGGATTATTTGGGAAAGGAACATTTTAAAAATTGAAATAAAAAAGGGTGAAAATAAAATATTAATATCTATACTGTGTGTCAGAAGTAGAGCCTTTTACAAATTTCAAGCAATCTCTTTTGTTTGAAGGTAAGCTATTATTTCTTCCTATTGTTCTTCTCTGGCTACCACTCTCATGGTTTCTCCAAACTGTTCTTCTAATGTTCAGTGGTAAACTAAGATCTACCTAATTATATATATATATATATATATATGTGTGTGTGTGTGTGTGTGTGTTTATGGAGAATATAATGATGAGTTCAAAGTTTATTCTGTTCCTTCAAACAAATCTTTAACCCAGGCATAGATTATGTCATGGAGTCTCAATAATTCTAATCAGGCTCTTGCTGTACGTTAGTGGAAAGAGTAATAGGTGCAAGAGATGGTTCAGATCTCAATTTTATCCTAGAGTGGTTTAAATCAACAGTTCAACTTCAACTGAGTTCAGCTTCCTTGATATGAATGGTTTCAGCTATAGATCTTTCATCTGAAATCTTTTGATATTAATAACACTATTTCACTGCCTCTCTTTCTATCCTCTCTTCCAAACCTCAAGTTGCTAATTCCTCACCCTGAGAAATCATAGCAAAAGGGAAAAACATGGAGATAAATTAACTGTAGAGACAACATTGTCTCTTATGTCAATTAGATACATCTTGAAATGTTCCATCATCATTATGAAGGTAAAAGAATTGTCAGTAATATTACATTGTACATATATATATACATATATATCACTATATATATGTATATATACATATATTACATTGTATTTATCACTCACATCTTTTTATAGATTCATCTTTTTATAAACACAGTGGAATATTAGTTATAAAAAGAGTGAAATAATGTCATTTGCAGCAACATGAGTGGACCTAGAGATTATAATGTTAAGTGAAGGAAGTCAGACAGAGAAAGACAAATAGTACATGATATCACTTATACATAGAATCTAAAAAAATGATAAAAGTGAACTTATTTAAAAAGCAGAAATATGCTCACAAATATACAAAATAAATTTATATTTTCCAAAGGGGATATTAGAGGTGAGGAGGAGAGATAAATTAGGATTTGGAGATTAACATATACACTCTACTATATATAAAATAAACAGCAAGGAACTACTGTATAACACAAATAATTATATTCAATATCTTGTAATGACCTATAATGGGAAAAATCATATATATATATACACACACACACACATATGTATATATATATATATATATACACATTATATACATATGTATATATGAATATATATAAGCATGGTCTTCCCTTGTAGTTCAGCTGGTAAAGAATATGCCTGAAATGTGGGAGAACTGGGTTTGATCCCCAGGTCGGGAAGATCCCCTGGAGAAGGAAATGGCAACTCACTCCAGTACTCTTTCCTGGAGAATTCCATGGACAGAGGAGTGGGACAGGCTGCAGTCCATGGAATCGCAGAGTCAGACACGACTGTATGACTAACTTTAACTTTTTTTTCACTTTTCATATATATACATACAAATCACTTTGTTGTACTCCTTAAGCTAATACAACATTGTATATCAACTATACTTCGAAAAATAATAGTCAGTTTTCCAAGTATTTCTAGATTGACTATACCTTCCTTAGATCTCTTTAAGACAGCCCAGTGCAATATCTACAAAATGGATTGGATCAGTTCAATAATAATAATAATAATGATAATGGCAGAAGCAAACAGCTAATAGATCTTGTTATATGTCAGACACTCTTCAAAGAACTTTACAAATTGAACTTATTTAATAGCTAAGAGGAGATAGAAACAACGGCTTCAGCATCAGATTACAATCTTTGGATGCAGTTCCTAGATACAGGTGATTTTCAAGATTAAGTGGATTTGGCAAAAGATCTGAATTACTTCTGTTTGCTCCCCTTAGAAAGGAATTTTATTTGATCTGTTATGACACCAGCCTTAGTAGAAGTGGATAGGTCAACAGTGTTATATGCAGGAACAATGCAGACCACTATGAGTCCTCAGCTGCATATAGGGAAATCTTTTATAACTTTCATTAAAGTTTTTATTTCCCTATTTTTCTCTTATGCAATTAGAAATGAAAGAACTACCTGTACGGCAAAGAACACAAAAGACAGATATCACTTCAGAAATAATTCAGAGTGTTCATTTGTAAGTAATTGGTTTATTCCAATAGATGCTGCTTTGGTAGCTATCTTTCTTCAGATAAATTCTTGTATTTTATGTCTTGTTCTGGGTTAAATGAGCACAGAAGGAACAACAATGTTTTAAGAGCACTGTTGGTAAAGACTAGTCTGAACTTTCTAAGGATCATGACTTTTTCTCCATCACAGTAGGACTTCTTTGATCTTCTGTGATTCCCATTTTTCTCATTTGGAAGATTTCCTTGATCTAAATTTTATTCCTTGAAAGAGGAAATGAGAAGGGGATATAAGATGGTTTATTTTCTCAGCCTTTCCTTGAAAAAAACAAAACAAAACACTTTTTTGGAGATCAGTGTAAGTCTTCCCTATCCACATTTGAGATAATACCCTAATTTTAACCTATAATATTCTTTACATTAAAATAATATAGTACATAGCACCCACTTGGTGACTTTATAGAGAATAAAACCCACTTTGTGCTTTAAAAATTGATTGCTGTTTTTTGGGGAAATAGAAGAATGTCACTAGCCTTTTTTCCTCCATGGCACTCCTAAGTATCCTTGAAAAGATTTTGAGTCTCTTGCCTGTTAAGGCAAGCCTACAAGAACTTTGGAAGTATCATATATGACAGTTACTTATGTCTTCAAATAAGAGAGTCTCTTATTTTTGCATGTCTTTCCTCTCCAAGCTCCTTGAATATGAGCCACTGCAATACTAATAGACTCTTTATACAAGTATTTGTTGTTCAGTTGCTTAGTTGTTCAGTTGTGTCTGACTCTTTGTGACCCCATGGACTACAGCACGCCAGGCTTCCCTGTCCTTCACCATCCCCTGGAGTTTGCTAAAACTTGTATTCATTAGTCAGTGATGCCATCCAACCATCATATCCTCTGTTACCCCCTTCCCCTCCTGCCCTCAATCTTTGCCAGCATCAGAGTCTTTTCCAATGAGTAGGCTCTTCACATCAGGTTGCCAAAGTATTGGCAGTTAAGCTTCAGCCTCAGTCCTTCCAATGACTATTGAGGGTTGATTTCCATTAGGATTGACTGGTTTGATCTCCTTGCTGTCCAAGGGACTCTCAAGAGTCTTCTCTAACACCACAATTCAAAAGCATCAATTCTTCAGTGCTCAACCTTCTTTATGGTCTCTTACATCTGTACATGACTACTGGAAAAACCGTAGCTTTGACTATATGGACTTTTGTTGGCAAAGTGATGTCTCTGCTTTTTAATACACTGTCTAGGTTTGTCGTAGATTTTCTTCCAAGAAGCAACCATCTCTGTACAAGTATAGAATATGTCAGTATCAGAAAATAGCACATATAAAAGCAGAGATAAAGTTGGGGCAAGAGTGAAAAATGAATTAAGGAGTGAAGGACCAAAATGGCAAGGTATTTTAGGAAAATAACTATGTTTCATGTTCAGAGTGCAGGGTGTTGTTATATGCTTATTAGTGTTAATTATATCCTGAAAGAAAGTGAAAGTGTTAGTCGCTCAGTCGTGTTTGACTCTTTGCAGCTCCATGGACTGTAGCCCATCAGGCTCCTCTGTCTATGGGATTTTCCAGGCAAGACTACTGGAGTGGGTATCCATTCCCTTCTCAAGGGGATCTTCCTGACATAGGGATCAAACCTAGGTCTCCCACATTGCAGGCAGAGTCTTTACCAGCTGAGCCACCAGGGAAGCCCTACATGAACTTAGGTCAAGCCTCCGGACTTTTCAAGGGAAATATATTGTTCTTTTGCAGAAATTGAACAATTTTCTAGAGATGAAAAGTTGAGGAACAGGGAGAAATACATATGCTGTGTTTTGATAGAGGTAAGTGATGAAACGTGAAAGGTAGTTTTAAGTAGATGTGTGATCAGTATGGCACATTATCACAGAGCAATATATATATACATATATATATATATTTTTACACAAAATTCACATTTTATTTATGTTGAAATAAACTATACAAAATTGACTTTCTTCACCAAAAATAACAGCAATATTTTCTGTATTATTCCTAGATAAACTACAAAACACTTATTTTTGTAGACTTTCTAGGCTTTGCTTATAAATCAAGATGAGGCAGTAGATATAGTCATGGAAAAAGACAGAAGAAAACAGACAAATCAGTTGTCAGTATCCATGGCCTCTGATCCTTTCTTGACCATGAAACTGAAGTATTCAACATATACCTGCCAAAAAGCTTACAAAGACGTAGGCTCAATAAAGGAATGTAAACAGCAATAACCAGATGTGGAACCTTTTAGAAGCAAAAGACTATGAAATACACTATTTGAATAGAAGAGCCATTAAGTATGCTAATGAAAAGAGAAAGAGGAGAGACAAGTGGTCATGAAAACTAACCTGAAATGAGCGATAAAATAATAGTGGGTCATTATTTGTTGGTATTACGTTCCAGAAATTCATAAAACTTATATAGGTCTTCAAGAAGAAATGAGAAGAAAGTACCAATTCTCTCTGTGTACAGGAATTGAAGAGCTATTATTACTGAAAACCTGAATGTGCAGTGGGATAAACAATAAATTAAAAAGCCACTGGCTCAGGGATGTGACCACATCTTCCTATCAAGGACAAACAAATGGGTGGCTGAAGGGAGGGGTGGAGCGATTTTATAAGATAGCCTAGTGGATATAAAATTGAACTCTATCTGAATGGGCTTCCCTTGTAGTTCAGTCTGTAAAGAATCTGCCTGCAGTGCAGGAGACCCGGGTTGGATCCCTGGGTTGGGAAGATCCCCTGGAGAAGGAAATGACAACCCACTCCAGTATCCTTGCCTGGAAAATCTCATGGACAGAGGAGCCTGGTGGGCTGTAGTCCATGGGGTCCCAAAGAGTTGGGCATGACTGAGTGACTAACACATTATGTGAATGGAGGTGACAGACTGCTGTGTACTGGAATTAAATTATAACAGCAGCACAGAACTTATGTATATTTTTAGTTCAGTTCAGTTCAGTTCAGTCACTCAGTCATGTCTGACACTTTGCAACCCCATGGACTGCAGCATGACAAGCGTCCCTGTCCATCACCAACTCCTGGAACTTACGCAAACTCAAGTCCATCGAGTCAGTGATGCAATCCAACCATCTCATCCTTTGTCATCCCCTTCTATTCCTGCCTTCAATCTTTCCCAGCATCAGGGTCTTTTCCAATGAGTCAGTTCTTTGCATTAGGTGGCCTAAATATTGGAGTTTCAGCTTCAGCATCAGTCCTCCCAATGAATATTCAGGACTGATCTCCTTTAGGATGGACTGGTTGGATCTCCTTGCCGTCGAAGGGAATTTCAAGAGTCTTCTCCAACACCAAAGTTCAAAAGCATCAGTTCTTCGGTGCTCAGCTTTCTTTATAGTCCAACTCTCACATCCATACATGACTACTGGAAAGACCATAGCTTTGACTAGACGGAACTTTGTCGGCAAAGTAATGTCTCTGCTTTTTAATACGCTGTCTAGGCTGGTCACAGCTTTTCTTCCAAGGAGCAAGCATCTTTTAATTTCATGGCTGCAGTCACCATCTGCAGTGATTTTGGAGCCCAAGAAAATAAAGTCTGTCACTCTTTCCAATGTTTCCCCACCGATTTGCCATGAAGTGATGGGACTGGATGCCATGATCTTAGTTTTCTGAATGTTGAGTTTTAAGCCAACTTTTTCACTCTCCTCTTTCACTTTCATCAAGAGGCTTTTTAGTTCCTCTTCACTCTCTGCCATAAGGGTGGTGTCATCTGCATATCTGAGGTTATTTATATTTCTCCCACCAATCTTGATTCTAGCTTGTGCTTCATCCAGCCTGGCATTTCACATGATGTCCTCTGCATATATGTACTCCTTTCCCAACTTGGAACCAGTCTGTTGTTCTATGCACAGTTCTAACTGTTGCTTCTTGACCTGCCTACAGATTTCTCAGGAGGCAGGTCAGGTGGCCTGGTATTCCCATCTCTTTAAAAATTTTCCGCAGTTTGTTTTGATCCATATAGTCAAAGGCTTTGGAGTAAGCAGTAAAGCAGAAGTAGATGTTTTTCTGGAACTCTCTTGTTTTTTTTGATGATCCAACAGATGTTGGCAATTTTATTTTTATGTAGATATAGCAAAAGGCTACAGTGCATCTGTGCCATTTCTGGGAGAACATATTTGCACATAACAAACTCACGTGTGGAAATCTATAATTGGTAATCAGCATATTATCATTTTATCTTAGCAGTTGCTCATTGTTTAGGGGATGCACATGCATTTTGAAAAGTACTTTGAAACCTTTGCTTTGTATTTCCTATTTCCCATGGGACAAAGCTGGCATTCTTAACTGTCTCAGTGCTCTAGTTTGCCATTTTCCCCGCTCTTGCATTAAGGGATTTGGATTTTATACTGAGAGAGTGCCAAGGCAGTTGGGAATTATTAAGAATTTGGGAAAACAAGGAAGCTTCAATTAATGGGCTGCTGGCAGGCAACCTCTGTAATGCACATTTTACTCCCACATACATTTTATTTGGGAGTATACACTCATGAATATGATTTCTTTTAACTTTTAAAGAGTGGATCACACTTTAGTAATGAGAGACTGTCTCTGAACAGAATTCAATATATGTTATGTCTTAGCAGTTTAATTTAGAGGTAACAAAGGGGAACTATGCAAACCTAGTTTCAGAAACAAATACGGACAGCTGACATATTTGGTAAAGGCTTTGAAAATGAAGGGGCTTCCCTTGTAGCTCAGTCGGTAAAGAATCTGCCTGCAGTGCAGGAGACCCGGGTTGGATCCCTGGGTTGGGAAGATCCACTGGAGAAGGAAATGGCAACCCACTCCAGTATCCTTGCCTGGAAAATTTCATGGACAGAGGAGCCTGGTGGGCTGCAGTCCATGGGGTCGCAAAGAGTCGGGCACGACTGAGCGACTAACACACATTGAACATGAAACAGTGCTTCCCTCAATGTGTAGCAGAGGTAATTAAAAGCTTAATATTAAAGAGTGAAGGGGAAGAGCTATATATGTTTAACCTATGCGTGGGGGTAAAAGCAGGATGGGAATACATTTGGATTCTCACTTTGTGGGGTTACTGAATAGGTTACATTGAAGAGAATTGAAACTTTTGCTCCATTCCCTTTCAGCAGTGGGAAGACATTAGTTCTTGGTTCTGAGCCCAGATTCCAGGGCAACTGCTGGACAAAGAACTATAGAATATATAATGTGTTAGAATTTCTAGATCTTCCCTGTGAATTGTTTCTCTTTCTTAGAAGTGAAGTCGCTCAGTCGTGTCTGACTCTTTGCTACCCCACGGACTGTAGCCTACCAGGTTTCTCCATCCATGGGATTTTCCAGGCAAAAATACTGCAGTGGGTTGCCATTTCCTTCTTAGAAGAGCATAATGTGAAAGCTATACAAATTTCCAGGAAAATAGATTTAGGAAAAGTATTTCTGACTAGATAATATATTTTATTATGAGAACATTAAGCAAATTGCATGGTTTTTTATAACTCTTTTATAACCATTTCCTTCTCCAGGGATCTTCCCAACCCAGGGATTGAACCCAGGTCTCCTACTCAAGAATGTATTCCAGATGCAATGTGTAGGTCATAGCCTTCAAAATTGGTTATTCTTAAAATGATGCTGCCTTTAATTTGAATCCTGAAGATGGCTCTATTTTTCAAAGAGGAAAATGTTAGCAAATGTTGGACAAACAAATGGAGAAGATGACAGAGGCAAAAAGTTACCCTATCAGGAAGCAAAGTGAAAAGCAGGGAGAGAGCTCTAAGAAAATTCAATATTGAAAATATAGAAAGAAATATTAACCCGGTGCAGCAAAGATCAATGGAAACAATAAGGTTTTTGTTTTGTTTGTGTATTAGAGCCTTTATTAAAAATGAAAAAAGAGTACACCAAGAGTTGTACATCAGATGAAAAAGGAGATGTAACTTGGAGGAATGGAAACTTTCAAATCAATTAGCAAAGTAATATCAGGGCAAATTTACCCTATTTTGAAAGGATATAAAGTTTCTTGAAATTGAGACATCATGGCTTGGTGGCTATATTCACTGAACAATGTTTCTTGATTCATTTCTTGGTTTCTGATGCTTCTTTTTAAGATGTTTCCATAATAAAGTGGCATATCTGCAGAATGACCTCCCATTTTGCATTTGTTATTCTGGGCTTTTTATTGTTTCTGTCTTTGAAATCACACAGATTTTTATGAGATAAGGAATGCTCCAAAAGGAAACTTTAAGGGTGATTGCTGTATAAAAGGGGTAAGCTTGAAATAAGGCCTCATAATGCCACCGATTTAGCAGAAATGCATCCACTTTGTTCAGTATGTATTTACTTTTTTAATTCACTCCACTAGAAATTTTGTCTCTAGTTTTGTTGTTATAATATTTTACTCTCTTCTATTCGGTTATCAGTGTGATACTGAATGTTGCTACCTTTCACAAAAAAAGTCTGAAATTCAGGGGAAGCCCTGCTTTTTGATAGCCTTAATGGGACTATGGTCTGCCAATTTGTGGGAAGAACGGTTACACTGGGAAAGTGGATGACTATTTTAGCTGTTTAAAGACAATTGTTAAAAGAAAATGAGATTTTATGTAAATAAGAGTAGCCTGAAATTGATTGCCAGTCTTATTTTAGTTTCAGGAAGAACATGCACAGTATTTTCCTCCATTTTTTTTTTCTGACATAAATTTCTTCTTTTGCCATCAGGAACAAAATAATTGATAGTTGTAGAAGTAATTTTGATGATTTACCAACATTTCACATGGAAAAGCAGTCCACCAAATAAATTTCTATCAGTACTACCACCTATAGAAAACACAGTTGACTTATCCTACAATTAAGTATTGAGCAAAGTTAAACATAGTATGAAGAAAACAACTTTTTTTCTGTCTGTTTTGAAACTGGTGTACTTAATAGCAATTATTCAAAAGCAGAGAAAATGAAGCTCAAAAATTTTAATGAGAAGAGAAACTGTATAGGAACTCCATTACTTTATTTACCAATACACACACTCACACAAACACACACAAATCCCACACACTGCTATGTTTCTTCATGACAAATGTCTTGGAATGCCTCCAGTCATGATTAACTACCTCAAAAGTCAAGTCATCTGCCATCTATGTTCATATCATAATCATGCTGAGTCCAGGCAGAATATAGAATGGGAGAGATAACCAGATGCTCGTAAATAAAAAGGTTTCTGTGGAAAAGCTACAATGCAAGGGCATTTAAATGTAGACCAAAAAATTATCCAATTGAAGGTTTTTCAAATATAAAATCATCACTTAATACTATGGATAAGTGTCTAAATTCATTTAACTAGGCAGATTGGTTTTACCCATTAAAATGGCAAATATTTTAATGCATGTGACAATTGCAATTATAGCTGTGCTATTTATTTGCTAGTGATATAAGAACTATTTCCACTTCCTTTTTTTAACCTCAGTCTCAAAATTAGAATAAATCATTCTTATATATGTGAGGTTTTAATTTATTTTTTTTTCTGAAATTTCCAGAATTTTGAAAGGAAGAGTAATAAAAAGAAAGCTACTCATGGCACTTTAAGGTTCAAGAAGTTGTATAAATTTTAGAAGAATGTTTAATCTTGAAAAGATTCCAACTTACTTTTGAGAGTCATGAAAGGGCTATTTAGTTTGGAGAAGTTTTATATTCTTAGCAAACACCCATTCTCCAGAGTCCCAGACTAAATGGAGCCAACATTAACTCTTCAGAAATTCTTTTTACCCATAGTTTTCCTGATCAGTGAATTTGACTCATAACAATTTAATATCATGCATTTATGCATGTGCAAATGTCAACATATTCCCTTCCTAAGCTTAGCCAAAATCTATTGTCAATAATGATTTTCTCACTTTCTGGACAGATCACATATTCTAATTGCATATTGATTTCAATTATTTTAAATGTTTTTCTTTTAAAGGTAAATTCCAAAACTTCTTTGGGGATTTTTAAATTTATATATCTTAAATGTATGTTGGAAGTAGAGAATGCTGGGTATTAAGTAGCTTACTGAGGTCTGTGCTAGTCTTTTTACATATGATGATGCAAAGGCCCCAGGGACTATACATGCTTCCCCAGAATAGCACAGTACAGGCCAGTGGGTATAGGCTGGGTAACAAGGACAGTGGGTCTGTTAGAGGAAATGTTGAGTGGTTCTATTTTCACTGCAAACCATCAGGTGTGTGTTCTGATATATTTCACAATTTTGGTCTGTTGCTGACATATTCTGTGAAGAGTTCAACATGCAATGAGCATTTTCATTTTGTCTTATCATTTTTTTCTAAAATCCTATACCAGCTGTCATCACACTTGTTAGACTCCTTCGAGATAAAATTAGAGTTTTAAACACCAAGAATATCTATAAGTGCAAAGCAGTGTTTTAATGGTTCTTATATTAACTTTATCATAAACTCTATGCTTTAATAGGAGACACTAATCAGTAGTCACTGAGATAACTTAAATGGCATTCTAGTGTCACAAACTATAGCTTTTTAAAAAACAGACCAGGTCTATGATGATTATCATAATTATTACTATCACCATGAACAAATATGGATACTGAGCACCCATTGTGTGCCTGATATTATACTAGAAGGTTGGAGAACATTTTCAGTGATTACTGAAGATGTATATGTTTCTTCATACAAATCAGGACTTTATGTATATTAGGAACTGAATCAAAAACACACAGTGTAAGCAGTAAAGAATGGTGAAATATCTGTAGAAAATGAAAGAAGAGTATTGTGGATACATTACTATAATTTTAAATTGTTTTCAGTAATTTTCACACTTATTTGGAGAGGGGTTCCTGGTAAATGTGCTGGGTCCAAGTAGGCAGATGAGGAAGGGAAAAGGAGCAAACAATAAGGAAGTAAGCTATGAGAGAGGTAAAGGAATGGCTAAGAGAAGTGTAAGATTGCCATGCAGTTCAGGTTCCACTAGGACCTACTTTTTGTTTTCCTAATAATTTATTGTTTATTCCTTGTTAGACATAGGTATTTTCCCAGATGTTGCTTCTGTGTCTGCTGCCTTTGATATATATTGCAATCATCAAATACTCTGTGGCATCAATAGGGAGAATAAGATAGAGGAGTGTTCTAACCATTATGTGAGCTTATACTAGGGCAAAACTCTATTTTTTTTTGATACTAGATCTGGTCCAGATATGAGAAGCATTTCATTTTTTTAGATTTTTGTAAACAATATCTGAGTGCTTTTTGGGGTGGGGATAGCATAGTTAGTGGAAAGAGAACAGGCTCTAGTCAGTAAACCCTTGGTTCAAATTCAGGTTATGTAACAATGAAAAAATTACTTAGACTTGCTTAACAGCAGTTTCTTTATCTGCAAAATGTCAAGATACAATAAAGAACATGCTGTGTGCTGTGCTTGGTCGTTCAGTCATGTTGACTCTTTACAACCCCATGGAGTGTAGCCTGCCTGGCTCCCCTGTCCACAGCGATTCTCCAGACAAAATTACTGGAGTGGGTTGCCATGCCCTTCTCTAGGGGATCTTCCCAACTCAAGGATTGTACCCACGTCTTCTTCATTGCAGGTGGATTCATTACCATCTGAGCCATAATCAAGAATAACACGTACTTAAGAGACTGAGCATTAGGATTCACCATTATGACAATATACAATTCTAAATCTGACGCATGGGAAATAGTAAAAGCTAAGTAAATATTACTTCTTTTACATGAATTTTAATACTTAACTATCATTAAGTAGTCTGTGAATTAATCACTTTAATTTTTATACATGTAATAAGGTAATATTGTCTTCACGTTTGTTTTGCTGTAAAAAATATCTTACCTATAATATTTTATGAACTTAAATATGGTGATTTTTTTTCCCCTAGTAACAAACCCAAGAGGATGAGATCAAAAGATTATGATGCTTTTGTATTCCCAAAAGGATCAGCTGAATAAAAATTGAAGAGTTCTGTAGGCGGTGCCAAGATGGTGAAGGAATATGACAGGGAGACCACTTTCTCCCCCACAAATTCATCAGAAGATTATTTGAATGCTGAGCAACTTCCACAAAGCAAATTCTGAACACTGGTGGAGGACACCAGGCACCCAGAAAGGCAGCCCATTCTCTTCGGAAGGAGGTAGGACAAAATATAAAAGACAAAAAGAGAGATTAAAGAGTTAGGGATGGAGACCTATCATGGGAAGGGATTTGTGAAGGAAGAGAAGTTTCCAAACAGCAGGAAACCCTGTCACGGGTAGGTCTGTGGGGAGTTTTGGAATCTCAGAGGGCAACAAAACCTGGAGGGAAAAACAGCAACAACAACAGCAACACAGAACACACGCCTAAGTGCAACTCCCAGTGGAGAAGTAGCCTAGATGCTCCCGTCCACCACCAGTGAGCAGGGGCTGGACAGTGTAGAAGACAGACCTACTAAAAGGCCTGGCAAAAGAATTAATCTTGCTGAGAGGACACGGCTCAGTATGTGACTCCTGAAGGAATCAAAGAAAGAACAAAAAACCTCTTGAAAGCAGGATATATGCCTGGGGATGGAAAACCAACAATAGACTGTTCCTATCTTTGGGGCCTGGGAGGCACATAAAGATTAACTGGGTCTTTGTCCTTGAGGCAGAAAAAACAAGGATACAAAAATGTTAAATGTTAACTGCACAGGATTATCATTGAAGGCCAGCTGGCCTACTATGCTCATGTAAACACATACAAGCAAATCTCAAAAAGTATAATAAAGCAGACTTGAGATCAGTTTGAGCACATTCACCTCGTGGTGGTGTTGGTACCCTGATCCCTGATGTAACTTTCTTGAGTGTTTCTCATTCTTTCGCCATGCCACATTTTGGGAACCTGTGCTGTCGAAGTGGACGCGACAGACAGGGAGGCACAGGCTGCATCATTGGTCCTTAGGGTAAGGACCAGGCATGAATGCCCTGAGGACAATCTGAAGAAGATAACATGAGATAGCCACCCAAACTGTGGGATAGTCAGAAGAAGAGAAAAAAAGAACTTGCCCTTGAAAGGCTCTAACCTAAGGTGCAGCCTGGCCCACTCACAGAACAAAGGATTGAGCAAATACCAAAGGAGAGCTAGCGGGCTGCGTACAGGCCCCTACCTCCCACCGGAGGCAGAGAGGCAGGTGTGCGACAACGAGAGCTGAAAGACAAGGGGCAATCTCAGCCCCAGAGACCAGCATCTTCCACCAAATTGTGAGCAGGCTCCCCCAGTTGCCAACCACGTCTTCCTGGGATCCTGGAAGGTTGACATCTGCCAGGAGGGTCGAAGTTTGAGATCAGCTCCCCAGAGGAGACACACGGCACACCAGAGATGGTGCTCTCGAGGTGCACCCCGGAAATGAGCAGCCAGGACCAGGGACTTGATTAACTCACAGGGCCCACCTGGGACAGTGTACTCACACAGAACCTGGTCACCTGAGCTGCTCAGACCCGGGAAGAGCACAAAACACAAAACCAACCAAGTCTGTCCCCTTGTGGAATACCTGAGAATCTGAACCTGAGCAGCTTAGACCTGGGAAGTGCATGAAACACAGGACCTACGTTGGACAGTACCCCTGCAGAGCAACCTGGAGCCTGAGCAGTGTAGACCCAGAAAGCGCACGCTGCCGTTAACAGGGGCAAACCCACTGTGGTCCATATACTGCGAGCACTCCACACATATGCCAGTGATATTTGTTTGCAGTGTCCCTCCCCCCCCCAAAACACAACTGAACAAGTGAGCCTAAAAAGTGACCACCTTTGCCTCCTTGTGTCAGGGTGGAAATTGCACAATGAAGAGACTTGTAAACAGAGGAAGTCAAAATAAAGAAGAGAGAACCACTCTGCAAGTGACAGGTACAATGGATTAAAACCCTGTCATTAATGTTGACTAAGCATTGGAAGGGGATTATAGACTTTGAGAAGAAGTACAAGTTGGAACAAGGAACTGTCTGAAACAACTGATCCCACACTGCCCTCAACAAACAGCTCCAGAGAAATTCCTAGATATATATTTACTGTTATCATGTTTTTTTATTTTTTTAGTTCTTTATTACTCTTTAATTTTCATTTTTATAACTTACTATTACCTTGCAAAAATGACCCTATTTTTTTTCTTTTTCTTTCAATTTATTTTTATTAGTTGGAGGCTAATTACTTTACAATATTGTAGTGGGTTTTGTCATACATTGACATGAATCAGCCATGGATTTACATGTATTCCCCATTCCAATCCCCCCTCCCACCTCCCTCTCTACCCGATCCCTCTGGGTCTTCCCAGTGCACCAGGCCAGAGCACTTATCTCATGCATCCAACCTGGGCTGGTGATCTGTTTCACCCTAGATCATATACATGTTTCGATGCTGTTCTCTCGAAACATCCCACCATCGCCTTCTCCCACAGAGTCCAAAAGTCTGTTCTGTACATCTGTGTCTCTTTTTCTGTTTTGCATATAGGGTTATCATTACCATCTTTCTAAATTCCTTATATATGCATTAGTATACTGTGTTGGTCTTTATCTTTCTGGCTTACTTCACTCTGTATAATGGGCTCCAGTTTCATCCATCTCATTAGAACTGATTCAAATGAATTCTTTTTAATGGCTGAGTAATATTTCGTGGTGTATATGTACCACAGCTTCCTTATCCATTCGTCTGCTGATGGGCATCAAGGTTGCTTCCATATCCTGGCTATTATAAACAGTGCTGCGGTGAACACTGGGATACACATGAAAAGACCCTATTTTTAAAGCAAATTTCATACATATATACTTTATAATTTTGTGATTGATTTTGCTTTGTATTTTTAGTATTGTATTTTAGAGAGTCTAACATCTACTCTAGATTCTTAATCTTTGCTTTTTGGTATTTCTTCTCAATTTTGTACCTTTAAGAATCTAATCTTCATTTTCTGTTTTTACATAGGGGTTTGATTACTGGCTTGATTGCTCTCTCCCCTTTTGACTCTCCTTTTTCTCCAGGTCACGTCTATCTCTTCCTTCCACCTTCTCCTCTCTGCTTAACTCTGTGACTCTCTCTGGGCGTTCTGGGCTGTGGAGAACACTTAGGAAACTGATTACTGGCTAGACTGGTCTCTCCCCTTTTGGATCCCCCTCTTTTCCTCCTTGTCACCACTATCTCCCTCCTCCCTCTTCTCTTCTCCATGTAACTCTGTGAACCTCTCTGGGTGTCCCTCATTTTTAGAGAATCTTTTCAACATAAACCTAAATGTTTTATCAACTGTGCTGTATGGATGAAGAAGTCTTGAGGGTACTGTAAGAATAAGACTGAAAGCCAGAGGCAGGAGGCTTAAATCCAAAACTTGAGAACACCAGCAAACTTCTGATTACAGGGAACATTACTTGACAAGAACTCATCCAAAAGCCTCCAGACCTACACTGAAACTAAGCATCACCCAAGAGCCAACAAGTTCCAGAGCAAGATATACAATGCTAATTCTCCAGCAATGAAGGAACACAGCCTGGAGCATTAAAACACATGCCCAAAGCCATGCCAAACCCATAGACACCCAAAAACTCACTACTGGACACTTCATTGCACTCCAGAGAGAAGAGATTCAGCTCCACCCACCAGAACACAGACACAAGCTTCCCTAACCAGGAAACCTTGACAAGACACTAGTCCAACCCCAACCACAAGGAGCAAGCTCCATAATAAAGAAGAACCACAAACTTCTAGCCTACAGAAAGGCCACCCCAAACAAAGCAGTGTAAACAAAATGAAAAGGCAGAGAAATATTCAACAGGACAAGGAACATGATAAAAGCCCACAAAACCAAACAAAAGATGAGGAGATAGGATTCTACCTTAAAAAAAAAAAAATCAGTATAGTGATAGTAAAGATGATCCAAAATCTTGAAAACAAAATGGAGTCACAGATAAATAGACTAGAGACAAGGATTCAGAAGATGCAAGAACTGTTTAACAAAGACCTAAAAGAAACAAAAAAGAGCCTATCAATAAAAAATAATGCAATAACTGAGATAAAAAGCACTCTGGAGGAAACCAACAGTAGAATAACCAACAGCAGAAGATAGGATAAGTGAAGTGAAAGACAGAATGGTGGAAATAAATGAAGCAGAGAGGAAAAAATAATTAAAAGACATAAGGACAACCTCAGAGACCTCTAGGGCAATGTCAAATGCCCCAACATTTGAATCATAGGAGTCCTGGAAGAAGAAGACCAAAAAAAAAAAAAAAAAAAGGCCATGAGAAAATACTTGAGGACATAATAGTTGAAAACTTCCCTAAGATGGGGAAGGAAATAGCCACCCAAGTCCAAGAAACCCGGAGAGTCCCAAAGAGGATAAACCCAAGGTGAAACACTCCAAGACACATGTTAATAAAATTAATTAAGATCAAACACAAAGAACAAATATTAAAAGCAGCAAGGGAAAGCAACAAATAACACACAAGTGGATCCCCATAGGGATAACAGCTGATTTTTCAATAGAGACTCTTCAGAGTCTAGGCCAGAAGGGAATGGCAGGACATACTTAAAGTGATGAAAAAGAAAAACATAAACCCAGATTACTATACCCAGCAAGGATCTCATTCAAATATGAATGACAAATCAAAAAAAGGTTTACAGACAAGCAAAAGCTGAGAGATTTCAGCACCATCAAACCAGCTTTTCAACAAATACTATAGGATCTTCTCTAGACAAGAAATACAGAACAGGTTTATAAACTCGAACCCAAAACAACAAAGTAAATGACAATGGGATTATAGTTACCAATAATTACTTTAAATGTAAATGGGTTGAATGCCACAACCAAAAGACAAAGAATTGGCTGGATGGATACAAAACAAGATGTCTATATATGCTGTCTACAAGAGACTCATCTCAAAGAAGGGACACATAGAGATGGAAAGTGAAGGGCTGAGAAAAAGTATTTCATTCAAATGGAGACCAAAAGAAAGGAGTAACAATACTCATATCAGATAAAATAGACTTTGAAATAAAGGCCATGAAAAGAGACAAAGAAGGTTACTACATAATGATCAAAGGATCAATCCAAGAAGAAGATATAACACCTATAAATATATTTGCACCTAAGATAGTAAAGTAAGTGAGTAAAGTCGCTCAGTCATGTCTGACTCTTTGCAACCCCATGGACTGTAGCCTATCAGGCTCCTCTGACCATGGGATTTTTCAGGCAAGAGTACTGGAGTGGGTTGCCATTTCCTTCTCCAGGGGATTTTCCCAACTCAGGGATTGAACCCAGGTCTCCAGCATTGCAGACAGACGCTTTACCATCTGAGTCACCAGGGAAGCCCTAACATAGGAACACCACATATGTAAGGCAAATGTTAACAAGTATGAAAGGGGAAATTAATGGTAACACAATAATAGTGGGAGACTTTAATACCCTACTCACACCTATGGATAGATCAACCAAACAGAAAATTTGCAAGGAAACACAAACTTTAAATGATATAATGGACCAGTTAGACCTAATTGATACCTATAGGACATTTCACCTCAAAACAAGGAATTTCACCATTTTCTCAAGTGCACACGGAACCTTCTCCAGGATACATCACATCCTGGGCCATAAATGTAGCCTTGGTAAATTCAAAAAAATTGAATTCATTTCAAGCATCTTCTCTGATCACAATGTGCTATGATTAGATGTCAAATACAGGGGAAAAAATTAATAAAAACACAAACATATGGAGGCTAAACAACATGTGTCTAAATAACCAACAAATAACAGAAGAAATCAAATAAGAAATCAAAATATGCATAGGAAGAAATGAAAAATAAAACACAACAACCCAAACTTATGGGATTCAGTAAAAGCAGTGCTAAGGGGAAGGTTCATAGCAATACAAGCTTACCTCAACATACAAGAGAAAAGTCAAATAAATAACCTAAGTTTACACCTAAAGCAACTAGAAAAAGAAGAAGTGAAGAAACCCAGGATTAATAGAAGGAAAGAAAACGTAAAAATCAGGGCAGAAATAAATGAAAAAGAAACAAAGGGGACTATAGCAAAAATCAACAAAACTAAAAGCTAGTTCTTTGAGAAGATAAATAAAATAGACAAGCCATTAGCCAGAGTCATCAAAAAAAAAAAAAAAGGGGGGGGGAGAAGATTAAAATCAACAAAACTAGAAATGAAAATGGAGAAATCACAACAGACAACACAGAAATACAAAATATAATGAGAAACCACTATTAGCAACTATGTGACAATACAATGAACAACTTGGAAGAAATGGATAAATTCTTAGAAAAAATATAACCGTCCAAAACTGAACCAGGAAGAAATAGAAAATCTTAACAGACCCATCACAAGCATGAAAATCAAAACTGTAATAAAAAATCTTCCAACAAAGAAAAGCCCAGGAGCTGATGGCTTCACAGGTGAATTTTACCAAAATTTAGAGAAGAACTAACATTGATCCTACTCAAAATCTTCCAGAAAATTTCAGGGGAAGGTAAACTGCCCAACTCATTCTATGAGGCCACCATCACCGTAATACCAAAACCAGACAAAGATGCCACTAAAAAAGAAAACTAGAGGTCAATATCACTGATGAACATGGATGCAAAAATCCTTAACCAAATTCTAGCAAACAGAATCCAATGACGATTTAAAAAGGTCATACATCCTGACCAAGTGGGCTTTATCCCAGGGATGCAAGGATTCTTCAATATTCACAAATCAAACAATGTGATAGACCAAGTTAACAAGTTGAAAGATAAAAGCCATATGATTATCTCAGCAGATTCAGAGAAAGCCTTTGACAAAATTCAACAAGCATTTATGAAAACACAAACAAACAAACAAAAAGACCTCCAGAAAGCAGTCATAGAAGGAACATACCTCAACATAATAAAAACCATATATGTTAAACATACAGCAATCATTATCCTCCTTGCTGAAAAATTGAAAGCATTTCCCCTAACATCAGGAACAAGACAAGGGTGCCCACTCTCACCACTACTATTCAACATAGTTTAAGAAGTTTTCTCCACAGCAATCAGAGGAGAAAAAAGAAATAAAAGGAATCCAGATTGGAAAAGAAGAAGTAAAACTCTTACTGTTTGTAGATTACATGATCCTTTATATAGAAAACCCTACAGACACCACCATAAAATTACTAGAGCCAATCAATGAATATAGTAAACATACAGGATATAAAATTAACACACAGAAATCCCTGTATTCCTATACGCTAACAATGAAAAAACAGAAAGATAAATTAATGAAACAATTCCATTCATTATTGCAATGAAAAGAATAAAATACCTAGGAATAAAGGTACCTAAAGAAACAAAAGATCTATATATATAGAAAATGATAAAATTCTGATGAATAAAATCAAAGAGGACACAAACAGATGGAGAAATATAGCATGTCCATGGATCAGAAGAATCAATATAGTGAAAATGAGTATACTACTAAAAGCTATCTGTAGATTCAATGCAATCTCTATCAAGATACCAATGGCATTTTTTTTTACAGAACTAGAATAAATAATTTCACAATTTGTATGGAAATACAAAAATCCTCAAATGGCCAAAGCAATCATTTGAAAGAAGAATGAAACTGGAGGAATCAACCTGCCTGACTTCAGACTATACTACAAAGCTAGAGTCATTAAGAAAGTATGGTACTGGGACAAAGACAGGAATATAGATCAATGGAACAAAATAGAAAGACCAGACATAAATCCATTCACTTATGGACACAATAACTTTGACAAAGGAGGCAAAAAATATACAATTGAGAAAAGACAATCTCTTTAACAAGTGGTGCTGGGAAACTCGTCAACCACCTGTGAAAGAATGAAGCTAGAACTTTTTCTAACACCATATACAAAAATAAACTCAAAATGGATTAAAAATGTAAGACCAGAAACTATAAAACTCCTAGAGGCAAACATAGGCAAAACACTCTCTTGCAGAAATCACAGCAGGATCCTCTACGATCCACCTCCCAGAGTAATGGAAATAAAAGCAAAAATAAAGGGGACCTAATTAAACTTAACAGTGTTTGCACAATGAAGCAAAGTATAAGCAAGGTGAAAAGACAGCCTTCAGAATGGTAGAAAATAATAGCAAACAAAGCAGTGGACAAAGTATTAATCTCAAAAATATACAACCAGCTCATGCAGCTCAATTCCAGAAAAAATAAACGACCCAATCAAAAAATGGGCCAAAGAACTAAACAGACATTTATTCAAAGAAGACATACAGATGGTTGCCAAACACATGAAAAGATGCTCAACATCACTCATTATCAGAGAAATGCAAAACAAAACCACAATGAGGTACCATCTCACAACGGTTGAATGACTGCTACAAAAAGTCTTCATACAATAAATGCTGGAGAGGGTTCAGAGAAAAGAGAGCCCTCTTACCCTTCTTGTAGGAATGCAAACTAGTACAGCCACTAAGGGGAACAGTGTGGAGAGTCCTTAAAAAACTGGAAATAGAATTGCCATATGACCCAGCAATCCCACTGCTGGGCATACACACTGAGGAAACCAGAACTGAAAGAGACACCTGTACCCCAGTGTTCATCACAGCAATGTTTACAATAGCTAGGATATGGAAGCAACCTAGATGTCCACTGACAGACGAATGGATAAGAAAGCCATGGTACATATACACACTGGAATATTACTCAGCTATTAAAAAGAACACATTTGAATTAGTTCTAATGAGGTGGATGATACTGCAGCCTATTATAGAGAGTGAAGTAAGTCAGAAAGAAAAACACCAATACAGTATATTAATGCATATATAAGAAATTTAGAAAGATGGAAATGGTGACCCTATATTGGAGACATCAAAAGAGACACTGACTTAAAGAACAGACTTTTGGACTCTATGGGAGAAGGTGAGAGTAGAATGATTTGAGAGAATAGCATTGACACATGTTTATTACCAT
The DNA here is from genome assembly GCF_019320065.1 of Cervus canadensis. Classification (NCBI taxonomy): domain Eukaryota; kingdom Metazoa; phylum Chordata; class Mammalia; order Artiodactyla; family Cervidae; genus Cervus; species Cervus canadensis. Next base: position 89,901,728 of record NC_057419.1, read on the forward strand.
ATGTGAAATAGATGACCAGTCTAAGTTCAATGCATGAAACAGGACACTCAAAGCCAGTGGACTGGGAAAACTCCGAGGAATGGGATTGTGAGGGAGGTGGGAGGGAGTTTCAGGATGGTGGCCACATGTACACCCATGGCTGATTCATGTCAATGTATGACAAAAAACACTACAATATAGTAAAGTAATTCAGTTCAGTTCAGTCACTCAGTAGTGCCTAACTCTATGAGACCCCATGAATCACAGGATGCCAGGCCTCCCTGTCCATCACCAACTCTCGGAATTTACTCAAACTCATGTCCATTGAGTCAGTGATGCCATCCAGCCATTTCATCCTCTGTTGTCTTCTTCTCCTCCTGCCCCCAATCCTTCCTAGCAATACGGTCTTTTCCAATGAGTCAACTCTTCGCATGAGATGGCCAAAGTTTGGAGTATCAGCTTCAACATCAGTCTTTCCAATGAACACCCAGGACTGATCTCCTTTAGGATGGACTGGTTGGATCTCCTTGCAGTCCAAGGGACTCTCAAGAGTCTTCTCCAACACCACAGTCCAAAAGCATCAATTTTTTGGCGCTCAGCTTTCTTCACAGTCCAACCCTCACATCCATACATGACCACTGGAAAAACCATAGCCTTGACTAGACGGACCTTTGTTGGCAAAGTAATGTCTCTGCTTTTTAATATGCTATCTAGGTTGGTCATAACTTTCCTTCCAAGGAGTATGCGTCTTTTAATTTCATTGCTGCAATCACCATCCACAGTGATTTTGGAGCCCAAAAAATAAAGGAGTATATAAGGAGTATATATAAGGAAAATAAAGGAGTATATAAGCATGCATGTGTGTTTGCTAAGTCATTTCAGTTGTGTCCACCTCTTTGTGACCCTATGGACTGTAGGATCCTGCCAGGATCTTCTGTCTATGACAAGAATACTGGAGTGAGTTGCCATACCCTCCTCCAGGGGATCCTACTGACCCAGGGATTGAATCCCAAGCTCTTATGTCTCCTTCACTGGCAGGCATGTTCTTTACCACTTAGTACCACCTGGATAGCCATATATAAGTATACAATATTATTAAACTTGAGTCAGTTTAATTTGAGAAACAGAATTTAAACACAAGATTTAACTGTATCCAGGACCTTAAGAGATAAACTACTGTGTATAAAATAGATAAGCAAAAACTTTATATTGCACTGCATATCACAGCATATCATAACCATTGTTTTGGAATAACTTTTAATGTAGTATAATATGTAAAAATACTGAAACACTGTGCCATATATCAAAAATTAATATAATGTTAATTAACTATACTTCAATAAAATAAAGAACTAAAAAACAAGAATTAAATATTTTCACACACAAAAAAATACAAGAACGTGCTGAAGACTGAATTTAACTGCCCTTTTGGGCATACTGCTTCCCTTGTGGCTCATCTGGCAAAGAATCCACCTGCCATGCATGAGACCTGAGTTTGATCGCTGGGTTGGGAAGATCCCCTGGAAAAGGAAAGGCTACCCACTCCAGTATTCTGGCCTGGAGAACTCCATGGACTGTATAGTCCATGAGGTTGCAAAGAATCGAACACGACTGAGCCACTTTCACACACACACACACACATACACACACACACACACACACACACACACACATGCGTTTTAGATTCCACATATAAGTGATAATATACAGTACTTGTCATTCTCTGTCTGATTTATTTCACTTAGCATGATACCGTCCAAGTCCATTCATGTTTTTGCAAATAGCATAATTCCATTTTTTTTATGGCTGACTCATGTGTGTGTGTGTGTGTGTGTGTGTGTGTGTGCTACATCTTCTTTATCAATTCATCTGTTGATGGACCCTTAGGTTACTTCAATATTTTGGCAAGTTGTAAATACTTCTCTGAACATTGGGGTGAATGTACTTTTACTGAATTTGTATTTTCATTTTTAAAAATTTCAAATATATACTCAGGAGTGGAATTGCTAGACCATACAGTAATTCTACTGCTAGTTTTTTGAGAAATATTCATACTGTTTTCCACAGTGGCTGCACCAATTTTCCCACCAACAATGCATCTCTTTCTTCCACATCCTTGCCAATATTTATTCTTTGCTTTCTTTTAATGATAGCCATTCTGACAGGTGTAAGGTGACATCTCATCATGGTTTTAATTTGCATTTCTCTAATGACTAATAATATTGAGCATCTTTTTGGTCATCTGCATGTCTTCTTTGGAAAAATGTCTATTCAGGTTTTCTTCTCACTTTTAAATTAGTTTGTTTGCTTTTTTGATATTGAGTTGTATAAGCTGCCTATATATTTTAGATGCTAGCCCCTTATGAATTATACCATTTGAAAATACTTTCTCCCATTCAGTATGTTGGCTTTGCCTTTTGTTGATGGTTTCTTTTGCTTTGAAAAAGCATTTAATTAAGTCCCATTTGTTTATTTTCACTTCTATTTCCTTTGCTTTAGGAGACAGGTCCAAAAAATATTGCTACAATTTATGTCATGGAGGTATGCTTATGCTTTTCTATAGTTTTATAGTTTCCAGTCTTACATTTAGGTCTTTATTTTATTTTTGTATATGATGTTAGAAAATCTTCTAATTGCATTCTTTCACATGTAGCTGTGAGATCAAACCAATCAATCCTTAAGGAAATCAATCCTGAAAATTCATTGGAAGGACTGATGCTGAAGCTGAAACTCCAATACTTTTGCCACCTGATGTGAAGAACTGACTCATTGGAAAAGACCTTGATCCTGGGAAAGATTGAAGGCAGGAGGAAAAGGGGACGATAGAGGATGAGATGGTTGGATGACATCACCAACTTGATGGACATAAGTTTGTGTAAGCTCTGGGAGTTGGTGATGGACAGGGAGGCCTGGCATGCTACAGTCCATGGGGTCACAAAGAGTCAGATATGACTGAGTGACTGAACTGAACAGAACTGAACATGTAGTTGTCCAGTTTTCTCCACTTATTGAAGATACTGCGTCATCTCTATTGGTATGTTCTTGCTTCTTCTGTCATAGATTTATTGACCATAAGTGTATGGATTTATTTCTGGGCTTTCTCTTCTGTTTCATTGATCTGTGTTTTTGTTTTTGTGCCAGGACCATACTGTTTTGATTTCTGTAGCTTTGAAGTATAGTGTGAGGTCAGAGAGCATGATTACTCCAGCTCTGTCCTTCTTTCTAAATACTATTTTGGCTATTCAAGGTCTTTTGTATTTCCATACAAATTTTAAAACTTTTGATTCTGGTTCTGTGAAAAATACCTTGGATATTTTGATAGATATTGCATTGAATCTGTATGTTGCCTTGGGTAGTATGGCCATTTTAACAATGTTAATTCTTCCAATCCAGAAACATGGTATATCTTTTCATCCATGTTGTCTTCAGTTTTATTCATTAGTGTCTTACAGTTTTCTGAGTATAGGTCTTTTACCTCTTTAGGTTGGATTATTCCTAGGTGTTTTTTTTTTTTTTTCTGATGTGATGGTAAAACTTTTAAACCTAGTGAACATCAGATCTTAGATTCCAGCCCCATACTGTTTTACTTCATTCAAGAAATGCTTCTGATCACTCTATCTTGAGCTCATTGAATGTCTCCTTTCATTTTCATTGTTTATTACTTCCTCATTTCCCCTCCTATTCCTACAACTTTGTTTTAGATTACTAGTCTAAAAAACTACTGACAAAAAACAAATTTTGAGGCTAAAATCTCTACCAGCTGTTTTTCTCTGGTCAAATGCTAAGTTATGAAAATATCGATTACAGTAAATTCACAGATTATGTTCTTTTCTCTATTTGTAGTGTCTTCATGTTTCTTTTACTCCAGAGCCATATATATACATATATAAACACAAGTAATATGTATATATACAATTAATAAGAGTCAAATATGCTTAATATACTACGAAAAAGTATTGGCAAGCTATTGCTTCAGTAGGCATAATTCAAAGGGAGGTATATTTAATTCTAAATGCGAGCACATAGACACATTCATATTTTATTTTTATTTAGCTTCTGGGAAGGCCTGGGACAGATTTGCTGATTGAAGTTTTATGTTTTCCAATTTATAAAATATTTAGCAAAGACACAATGGGCTTTTTACAGAGACTATGGCAGGCTAGTTGAACTATTGGTTCATGACAGATAACTACTGTCTGTTAGAACTGTGATAGTGGTCGGTGAGCTTTTTTTCTGTCAAAAGTCTGAATTCAAATTTCAATTGAGAAAGTTAATTTGTAAATGGAGAAATTTTGTAATTCTGATATTGAAGGTGATCTTTAATACTAATGCAAAAAGGAAGATTAGAGGTTTCAATATGTTACTCAGAGTAAAGTAAAAAATAGACATTTATTATGATTGGATAAAAATGAACATTTTATAGACAAATTAGAATGTCCTGTAAATACTCTAGAAGCTGTCTATACACATTAAGATAAGGGAAATTATCAGCTTTTTACCTTAAAAAGATTATTATTTGGGGACATAGGGCGGTAAAAATACTGTAATACTGTCCTGGAAGTGTGAAAGTCCAAGTGACTGTTTCATTATTTTTTGATTGCTTCTATGTGGACCAAGCTCAACTTGGCTTCTATCTGTGCTTCTCTCTCCCTTTTCACACCTCTTTTCATCATTGATTTCCTTTTTCATGCTTGTCATCCATTTACTCAACAACCTGTTTCTTAGTACCTACTATGACTCAGTCACCAAGCTGGGGTTGGGGATTCTAAAATGAAAACAAAACAAGATAAAACAAAGTCTGCTCTAACATGGTTCTCTGCATCATGCCACTATCTCACTCATTCATTAACAAATATGCTAATTATAAATGTGTCCACCTTGCTAACAAATTCTAAACTTTAGTCTCAAAATATTTGTCAACTTCAGTATATAAAACAGGTCATGCTGCACTGAGTTTAAAGAAAAGCTATTATTTTTCTATAAATGTGCTTTGTTGAAAATTGTAAAAGTTTATTTCTATGGCTTCATCTCTCCTTTCCTTTCCCAGATCCTTGGATATCTGATGCTCATCTCTTCCCTCTATTTACCTAAAGGCCTGAGGAACATAGGAGGACACTGTGGTTATGGTAGGAAATAAAATTGGTGTTGAAAATAGATATATTTTCATGAGAATATAGTTTCCTTCCTTATATTACTTTCAGCCCTGGACTTCTCTGTTTCTAATCTAAGGAGGGTAGCTGATATATTTTACTTGCTATTAAATAACTAACTTGTTCTTATTTAGATGGAAAAACTTGATTATAAGACTGTATCCTTTTTAACACAGTGCTGACCACCGTATTGGTTGTTAGAAAAGATTAAAGGTAGGAGGAGAAGGGGACGACAGAGGGTGAGATGTTTGGATGGCATCACCGACTCGATGGATATGAGTTTGAGTAAGCTCTGGGAGTTGGTGATGATCAGGGAAGTCTGGCGTGCTGCAGTCCATGGGGTTCCAAAGATTTGGACACAAATGAGCAACTGAACTGACTGAATGATAATTAAATCACATTAATTTGAAACACAGTAGACTATAAAAGATGGACTCTGAATTATGTAGATTATCTGTTATTTTGTTGAAGAATTGGGCATATGGTTAGCTAGGAAATCATAGTTGCTCAGCAGATACTATTGACTGAACTTGAGTGATATTTTTTTGTTGTAATACAGTATGCAACTACATAAAATTAAGTTCTGAACATCTGATAGTTTTGAATATAACTATCAGGCACATGTGCTACATTTGCAGATATATATAAAGCTAAAGATGAAGATGATCAATGGATATTTAAAAGCAATTCACTTAAAAATCCATGAAAATGTTTTATACTAAAACATATTGAGGTAGTATGTAACTGGTTGTGTGTTGTGTTGAAAACATTGGGACCACTATGCTAATCAGAATTCATTTAACACAGATATGAGCACTATATTTAGCAGCATAGAAACACTACTCAAGAATGAGATCTTATGTAAGAATTTGTGGTTAGAAGGCTGTCTATCTAGAAATTATATTATTGGTTGCACAGCCCTTCACATTCTTTCATATAAGGGGTAATATTTCAAAGTCAAGAGAAATTCCAAATCTGACAATTGCTTGGCCATAGATGGTGCAGGTGAAAGACCTCAGAGGTGTGAGTGTGTTGTCCTTTCTCTACAGAAAGAAGAGTTTAAAACAATTTTCAAAGGATAGCTTCTTTCCCTTTCTACCTAACTTGACCCATGAATAGCATGAACTATTTACTAGGTTATTTGTTTTTTAGGGGATTAAAACTAGGTGAAAGTAGTTCAGTCATGTCTGACTCTTTGTGACTCCATGGACTGTATAGTCCCTGGAATTTTCCAGGCCAGAATACTGGAGCAGGTAGCCCTTCCCTTCTCCAGGGGATCTTCTCAACCCAGGGATCGAACCCAGTTTTCTCACATTGCAGATGGATTCTTTACCAGCAGAGCCACAAGGCAAGCCCAAGAATACTGGAGTAGGTTAGCCTATCCCTTCTCCAGTGGGTCTTCCTGACTCAGGAATTGAACTGGGTTCTCTTACATTGCAGGCGGATTCTTTACCGACTGAGCTATGAGAGAAGCCCAAAACAAAACAAAAGCTGTTGAAATTTAAAAAAAAAATAAGTTCAGATTTTTGAATAGGCAAGATCTCTCTGTTTAACAGATGGCTCAGCAGTTGTAAGAAATTTACTTGCAACCCCAAGCAGCACAAACAATTGCTTTAAAATATTGTTCTCAATTTACATATTTTAAAAATGAAAGGGATTTTGAGCTGTTTCCTTTCTTACTGTGCCTTGAAGAAACAATGCATTTCTGAAGTTGACAACAGACAAACTTTGCCTCTTGATGAACACTAGATTAATGATACTCCTGTTAGCCTTTATGAATTATGAATCTATCAGCAGATAGTGGCTTCTGAAACAATGCTGAAATTTGCCTATTTGTGATTAAAACAACAAATATGAAGATAGAAATTAGTTTTTTTGGGGGTACCTATTATATTCCTGAGTTCTGTTGCCATTTTACTTATTTCTAAATCTATGAAGGAAAGAGGAAAGGCTAATCAACTCTTTCAAGTGATCAGAGGCAAAGTTTTCTTTGGGGGCTTCCTAGGTAGCTCAGTGGTAAAGAATCCACCTGCAGTGCAGTAGATGCAGGAGATGCATGTTCAATCCCTGAGTCAGGATGATCCCCTGGAGAAGAAAATGACAACCAACTCTAGTATTCTTACCTGAGAAACCCCATAGACAGAGGAGCCTGGAGGGCTATAGTCCATGGGGTTGTAAAAGAGTTGGACATGGCTTAGTGGCTAAACAACAATAACAAAAGTTTCCTTAGATGAGGGATAAAATAGACCTCTCATTTTCATTAGAGTCTTAAATTGGATGGAAATTCAAAGACTTTTGGTAATACAATTTAAGAAAAAAATGCATTGTTTCCTGTTGTGCATTAAAGAGTAGGGGGCAGTTCTGTTTCCTTTATTTTCACTTTTTAATCCTAATGTCCTTTGACAGTCTTGCTTTTCCTCATGTCAGTAAAATGTCACATGCTTCTATGTGAGTTACCTATTTTGATCAGTAAGTCCCAAGGCTAATTGTGACCTAGAAGTGGATTTCATTTGATTTATTATAGTTTTGTGACTCTTGTTTTTTCAAGTGACTCTTTTTCTGGAAAGACCAACCAATGGGTGAGGAATAGGATTTTACTGCATGTGAAACACATTAGCCAATATGGGAAATGAATCAATTATAACTTACTCCATCCAAATCCAACATTCTTTCTTTTAAATTTTGCATCTTTCAAAAGCCATGAATCTAATGACTTTGACCTGAGTAGGTAGACTCAATCACATACCCAATGTAGAGCGTGTTTATATTGCATCAGGTAGAAAGATAGACATAGATCCATAGAACTGGAATGTATCTTGAAAGGGAATTTTGTCCAAATCATTGCCTTCAACCAAATTATGCTCACATTATCTCAGATTTAGAAATAGAATCCAGAATATTTTTTCGGTAAAGTATTCTAAGCATCTAAACCCTAAAAGTTTCTTCCTATTGTTTTAAAGGACCAGAAAGACCTAGGATTTGTCAACTCAGAGACTTACTTCCATGGGACATCATTTTCCTTTTGAAAGAGGTATCAAAAAGAGCTCAGCAATAAGCCAGGAAGAAATATTTCACATATTTGAAAGAAAAAATATAGAATTTGGTAGTAATGTATTTTCTTCATGGCCAAATGATATCCTCCTTCCATTTCAGTTAATGCTTTATCTTAACTGTGGACAGTTGGCTCTATTGAAATATTGTTAATTCAGTTGATACCACAGATTTACTTTATTCATAGTACAATTAGGTTTATTTTGTTCCCCAGCCATAGACTTTACCTTTAATCTCAATCAACCCTGTATTAAATATGTATTATAATTTTCAGGAGGATCTGGGAGGCAATGTGGATGGATCAGTACATTGTCTCTCACTTGAAGGAACATCTGCAGTACTAATAGCTTCAGTTGTATAATTTCCTTATTAAGGACAGCTTCATGCAATTGCAGCAGTGCAAGAGATTTATTGTAATGCATATATTTATTTGGCATGTGTCCCTTCTCTCTATGCAATATTTTATAAGAATATTATGTACACCAAAATGTCCCTTCTCTTTTAATTATCATGCAGGGTCAATGAAGTCTCTTTCCATTCACTGGTATTTTACAATATCTCTAAAGATAGACACTCATGCTAATTCCCATGATGACTTCACAATGTCTATTTGTGTCAATAGTATACCTAAGCTAGCCATACTCAGCAAAAGGAAGGTGTATTTTTCTGCCAAATCAATTCTAGGCCTTGTGTTTTACATTTCTCCATAACTGGTACTTTGAGAGAAGAGTTATAGTGGCTATCAATCACTAGCAGCAGGTACCACGACAGATTGATTCTGTTAGTTTAAACTACCTTACTCATTGTAGGCCTGTGAACATTGTGCTGTTTTCCAAAGTGTTTGCTGTTTAGATAGTTCCTCACCTCTACTCCCATCTCAGATGGTACAGTTACCTATTGATTTTCCTAGGAATCGTGTTCTTTTGCCAGGCTATTTCCTGTGCTTTCATTAATTGGTGCATTGGTTGTCAACCATAAATCGCTACACAGGTAAAGGAGTAGAGCTATACCTACTCATGCAAAAACTTGAAGCCTACCTAATTTCCCTCTGATACAAATTATTTTTTTGCCTACTTTCCTAATTTTTAGCTCAAAATTTGAAAGGCAGATTTAACATAGTAGGAAAAATCCTTACCCATAAATTTTAATCCTTATCTTTTTGTCCTGTCTTAGTTGCTAAGCAGATGAAAGATCTTAAGCAGGAGAGTCAAGTAACTTCTCAGATACTCAGTTTCCTCTTTTTCAGATGATGACACTACTGTGAAAATGCTTTAAAGCATCAACACATTATATTAAATAAAGGGCAACATTATTTTCATTACTTCAAAAACCCTCTGCATGATTTGTGCTATTTTTCTCTGAAAATTTAGTAAGCCCTGACTTCATTTTTATTTCTATTTCCCTATTATGAAGGGATTATGAATTATCTTGATTCTCCTTTCAGAGAAGTTAAAATTCCATAAGCTTTGTATTTTGGAGAGAGTTCATTATTATGTTTAGATGTGAAACATACATATTTTCTAAACATTGAAAAGCCAATCCTGTCTTGTTGGCTATATCTCATGAAATACAGGAATAGGAGGGACTATGTTTTTTCTCTAGAATGGAGTACAAATTTCTGAAAAGTAGAAGCATCTTTCTTCCACTGTTTGTACTCCACTCAGACTGGCAAGTGCTTATGGGAGCATGGCATTCCAAACTCTGCTTGTGCTCCATGGTCTCTGATGGAAAAGTCTCAAGAAGTTTCAGCAACGGGAGACTTTCACAGTGTAAGAATTTGTGTCATTCTCTTCAGTTTGGTGGAACTGAGCCTCCAACTCATTCCAATCCTTTTCTTGATTGATATATGGGGAATATATCAGATTGTTACAATTGACGAGATCAACTAAATTCCATTCAGAAAGTGTGGGATCTCTTGATAAAGAACTTCTTAAACTGAAGAATTTCACTTTTTCATTCAGTTTCCAGATTGATTGGAATTAAATGTACCTTGTAGCATGTGGCATAGCCAGAGAAGAATGAGACTTTTTAATGCACTATTTTGTATATGATTTTGCTTTCCTGTTTACTCTAGGCACAAACATCCTGACTACACTTGTCAATTGATATCCAACTGACTGAATATCACTTTCATAATAATCATTTGGTTGTAAGAAACAAACATTTACCTACTTATATTACATAAGATGTAAAGCGGGTTTGTTGAAATCCAGCTTAACCGGCCAGAAACAGTGAGGTAAGAGTATTTCTTCCCTTTTTCTCAAACCCTACATCTGATTTGTGGGCAAATAGCATTGATTTAAATTTGACCACTTCTTACTGTATCCAGTGCTATAACTCTAATCCGAGCCACTCTCATTTTTCATTTGTATTTTTGCTATAGCCTGTAACTTGTTTCTGTGCTTCATCCTTGTCCTTACATAGCAGCTATTGTAATTCTCTAAATCTTAGATTAAAACACTCCCTCGATCAACACTCTCCAATAGTTCTGCATTTCACTTAGGATGTAAGCCAAAGTTGTATCAATGATCTATCTACAAGGCCCTACATAATCTCCATCACCCTCATGTCATGTCTCTGATTTCATCTCCTACTATTCTCTTTACTTTATTTCAGATCATCTGACTCTAACCACACTTACATTCTTGCTATTATTACTTGAATATTCTAGGCACTGTCTTGCATTAAGGCATCTGTCCTGGCTGTTTTATCTGTTTAATAGCCTCTACCATCTCCTCACCTCCACAAATCTACAGGGCTAAATCTTTCACTTTCTTCATGTCTTTTTTAAATGTCACCTTACTTACCAACCAGTCTTATTCACCTGCACCCCACATTGTCAGTCTCCTTTATACTTACTTTTTCTTATTTTTTTCACAGTAATTTTTACATCCTGCCATTTGAATACTTTTATTGTTTATTGTTTGTTGTCTATCTCGCACCACCAGTATGTAATCTCCATGAGAGGGAGTGTCTTTGTTTTACTCTCTAATACATGACTGACACTTAGAATATTGTTTGGCATAAAACGGTTATTTAAGTAATATTTGTTATATGAATGAAAGAATGAAAAGCATTGAAACAAGTATACTATCAAAGGTGAAACAGATCACCAGCCCAGGTTGGATGCATGAGATAGGTGCTCAGGGCTGGTGCACTAGGAAGACCCAGAGGGATGGGATAGAGAGGGAGGTGGGAGGGGGGATCTGGATGGGAAACACATGTAAATCCATGGCTGATTCATGTCAATGTATGGCAAAAAACCTACAATATTTTAAAGTAATTAGCCTCCAATGAATAAAAATAAATGAAGAAAAAAAGAATCGACTATAAAACACTGATGAAAGAAATCAAAGAGGACAAAAACAGATGGAGAAATATACCGTGTTCATGGATTGGAAGAATCAATATTGTCAAAATGGCTTAACTACCCAAAGCAATCTATAGATTCAATGCAATCCCTATCAAGCTACCAACCTTAATTTTCACAGAACTAGAACAAATAATTTCACAATTTGTATGGAAATACAAAAAACCTCGAATAGCCAAAGTAATCTTGAGAAAGAAGAATGGAACTGGAGGAGTCAACCTGCCTGTCTTCAGACTCTACTACAAAGCCACAGTCATCAAGACAGTATGGTACTGGCACAAAGACAGAAATATAGATCAATGGAACAGAATAGAAAGCCCAGAGATAAATCCACAAACCTATGGACAGCTTATCTTCAACAAAGGAGGCAAGAATATACAATGGAAAAAATACAACCTCTTTAACAAATAGTGCTGGGAAAACTGGTCAACCACTTGTAAAAGAATGAAACTAGAACACTTTCTAACACCATACACAAAAACAAACTCAAAATGGATTAAAGATCTAAATGTAAGACCAGAAACTATAAAACTCCTAGAGGAGAATATAGGCAAAACACTCTCCGACATAAATCACAGCAGGATCCTCTATGGCCCACCTCCCAGATTATTGGAAATAAAAGCAAAAATAAACAAATGGGATCTAATTAAACCTAAAAGCTTTTGCACAAGAAAGGAAACTATAAGCAAGGTGAAAAGACAGCCCTCAGATTGGGAGAAAATAATAGCAAATGAAGCAACAGACAAAGGATTCATCTCAAATACATACAAGCAACTCCTGCAGCTCAATTCCAGGAAAAATAAATGACCCAATCAAAAAATGGGCCAAAGAACTAAACAGACATTTCTCCAAAGAAGACATACAGATGGCTCACAAACACATGAAAAGATGCTCAACATCACTCATTATCAGAGAAATGCAAATCAAAACCACAATGAGGTACCATTACACGCCAGTCAGGATGGCTGCTATCCAAAAGTCTACAAGCAATAAATGCTGGAGAGGGTGTGGAGAAAAAGGAACCCTCTTACACTGTTGGTGAGAATGCAAACTAGTACAGCTGCTATGGAGAACAATGTGGAGATTTCTTAAAAAACTGGAAATAGAACTTCCATATGACCCAGCAATCCCACTTCTGGGCATACACACTGAGGAAACCAGATCTGAAAGAGACACATGTACCCCAATGTTCATCACAGCACTGTTTATAATAGCCAGGACATGGAAGCAACCCTAGATGCCCATCAGCAGATGAATGGATAAGGAAGCTGTGGTACATATACACCATGGAATATTACTCAGCCATTAAAAAGAATTCATTTGAGTCAGTTCTAATGAGGTGGATGAAACTGGAGTCCATCATACAGAGTGAAGTAAGCCAGAAAGATAAAGACCAACACAGTATACTAACGCATATATATGAAATTTAGAAAGATGGTAATGATAACCCTATATGCAAAACAGAAAAAGAGACACAGATGTACAGAACAGACTCTTGACCTCTGTGGTAGAAGGCGAGGGTGGGATGTTTCGAGAGAACAGCATTGAAACATGTATATTATCTAGGGTGAAACAGATCACCAGCCCAGGCTGGATGCACGAGACAAGTGCTCGTGCCTGGTGCACTGGGAAGACCCAGAGTTATCAGGTGGAGAGGGAGGTGGGATAGGGGATCAGGATGGGGAATAAATGTAAATCCATGGCTGATTCATGTCAATGTATGACAAAAAACACTACAATATTAAAATAAATAAATAAAAATAAAACACAAGTGAAAAAAATAATAAAATAAAGGCTTAACTAAGAAAAAAAAGAATGGATAGAAGAGTGAATTATTGAAAAGACAGGAAATAAAAGAGAGCAGGGATGGGTTTAAATTGACTCTGGAATCATAGGAAACTAAAGGAAATTTGGTACATTTCACTGGACTCTGTGTTCTTTTCTCTGATTTTGTGTGTGTGTGTGTGTGTGTGTGTGTGTGTGTTAGTCACTCAGTCATGTCTGACTCTTTGTGACGCCATGGACTGTAACTTTCCATTCTCCTCTGTCCATGGAAGTTTCCAGGCAAGAATACTGGAGTAAGTTCCCATTCCCTTCTTCAGGGGATCTTCCCAGCCCAGAGATTGAACCCAGTTCTCCTGCACTGTGGTCAGATTTTTTACCATCTGAGCCACCAGGTATTTTCCATAATCCAGTCAATGGTATTTTGTAGCTTTTGGTATATATCTTGCACTTAAAAAAACAAACAAACAAACAAACCTTATTCCTAAGTATTTTATTACTTTGATCCTATTGCAAGTATTGCTTAATTTGCATACTTATCATTATTATTGAATAGAAATATAATTGAATTTTTATATTCATCTTGTATCCTGCAACCTTGTTGAACTTGTTTATTAGCTATAAATTTTTTTAAGGAATTCTTTAGGATTTCCTATATATAAACTTGTGTCCTCTGTGAATATAGGTTTACTCCTTTCCCAATCTCAGTTTGTTTTTTTTTTTAATTTTATTGCCTCATTGTCTTGACTAGAATCTGCAAAACAGTTTGAATGGTAATGGTAAAAGAGAACATCATTGTCTTGTTCTTGGGGGAAATCTTTTAGTATTTCATCATTAAGTAAAATGTTAGATGTGGGTTTTTCATAGATTTCCTTTTTAGGTTGAAAGTTTCCTTCTATTCCTAGCTTGCTGAGCATTTTTATCAAGAAATGGTGTTAGACTGTGTCCAATGCTTTTTTTCATCTGATGAGCTTATCTTGTGTTTCTTTTTTTATTTTTGTTCTATTAATATGGTATATTACACTGATTTTCAAACGTTGTATCAACCTTGTTTTCCTGGAATAAATACCACTTGATCATGCTGAATAGTCTTGTGTAATACATTTTATATGTTCTTGGGTTTGATTTGCTAGCATTTTGTTGACTTTTGTGCCTATGTTCCTAAGAGATATGGTTCTCTAGTTTTCTTTCTTTGTAATGTCTTTGGATATTTTGGTATCAAGCTAATACTGACCTTGTAAAATTAGTTGGGAAGTGTTCCTTCCACTTCATATTTTAAAATATCTGAGAATAATCAGTGCTAATTCTGCTCTAAATGTTTGTGGAATGTGTCAGGGAACTCATCTGAGATGAGGCTTTCTTTGTTGGTAGTTCTTATATTATTATTATTAATTTGATCTCTTTATTTCTTATAGGTCTAATAACTACTAATCATAGTAGTACTAGTAGCAATCACTCAGTTATGTCCGACTCTTTATGACACCAAGAACCAGAGCCCATCAGGCTCCTCTGTCCGTGGAATTCTTCAGGCAAGAATACTAGAGTGGGTTGCCATGCCCTCCTCCAGGGGATCTTCCCGACCCAGGGATCGAACCCAGGTCTCCCACATTGCAGGTAGATTGCTTACCATTTGAGCTACCTGTGAAGCCCAATAACTAATCATATGATTTACAAATAAATCTTTTAATTTATAGCTATCTTATCCCTTCCTTTTTGTTATTTTTTCATGAATAAAAGTTTTATTTTTAATTGAAATTATCAATCATTCTTCACAACTTTTGCGCAGAAACTTTTGGGGTTTTTTGTTTTTATTTTTAAAATTCTATTTTTTATTTAAGTTCAATAGTTTTGGCTTTATATTTAAGTTCTTAATGTATCTGGACTTAACTTTGTACATGATGTAAAATATAATTCCTTTTTTTTTGTTTGTTTTTATTTCCAATAGGAATGGCAACATCCTAGAAAGCTTAAAATCCAGCAGCTTTTTTTTGCATTTAAAAAAATTATATTGGAGTATAGCCAGTGAACAATGCTGTGTTAATTTCAAGTGGACAGCAAAGAGACTCAGTCATACATATAGATGTATCCATTCTCTTCCAAACTCCTCTCCCATCTAGGCTGCCATGTAACTTAGAGCAAAGTTTACTGTGCTATACAGTAACACTTTGTTGGTTATTCATTTTAAATATAGTCATGTGTATATGTCAATCCCAAACCCCCACACTATCCCTTGCCTCATTGTTCCTCCCTGACAACCATAAATTCAATCTCTATGTCTGTGAGACTGTTTCTGCTTTGTAAAAAAGTTCATTTGTATCATTTCTTTTCACATTCCCCATATAAGGTTTGTCATACAATATTTCTCCTCTGTCTGACTCACTTTTCTCAGTATGACAATCTCTAGGTCCATCCATGTTGCTGCAAATGACATTATTTCCATTCTTTTTAATGACTGAGTGATATTCCATTTTGGGCTTCCCTGATGGCTCAATTGATAATCTGCCTGCAATGCAGGAGCCCTGATTTGATCCCTGGGTCAGGAAGATCCCCTAGAGAAGGGAATGGATAGCCACTCCAATGTTCTTGCCTGGAAATCCCATGGACAGACGATCCTGGCAGGCTACAATCCATGGGGTGGCAGAGTCAGATACAACTGAGCAACTAAAAACACACACACACAAACACACACACACACACACACTATTCCATAGTGTATATGTACCACATTTTTATCCATTCATCTGTTGATGGACATTTAGGTTGTTTTCATGTCTTGGATACTGTAAACAGTGCTGCTATGAAACTTGGGGTGTATGTATCTTTTCAGACCATGATTTTCTCCAGATACATGCCCAGGAATGGAATTGCAGGGCCATTTGGTAGCTCTGTTTTTAGTTTTTTTTAAGGAACCTCCATACTGTCCTCCATAGAAGCTGTACCAATTCACATTCCCACCAAGAGTGTAGGAGGATTCCCTTTTCTCCACACCCTCTCCAACATCTGTTGTTTTTAGATTTTTTTTGATGATAGCCTTCTTGACTGGTGTGAGTTGATATTGTAGTTTTGATTTGCATTTCTCTAATAATTAGTGACCAGCAGGTTTTTTTTTCTTTTTAATAAAAGCTCACAGTAAGTAGCAAATTTTGTATTGTGATCCAGCAGTAATCCACATGTATACTAACAGAAGCACAAATTATTTTATTAAATATAACTTACACATACATGTGATTAAGTCAAATATTTTATCTTTCGTTTTCAATAAAAATTTTGCTGATGTGACAGATTCAGATGCAGTTGTAGGAATGTGATATGATTTCATGTACTGCTGTTGCTGCTGCTGCTGCTCAGTCGCATCAGTCATGTCCAACTCTGTGCAACCCCATAGACAGCAGCCCACCAGGCTCCTCTGTCCCTGGGATTCTCCAGGCAGGAATACTGGAGTGGGTTGCCATTTCCTTCTCTAATGCATGCATGCATGCTAAGTCACTTCAGTCATGTTTGACTCTGTGCGACCCTATCGACAGCAGCCAACCAGGCTCCTCTGTCCACAGGATTCTCGAGGCAAGAATACTGGAGTGGGTTCCCATTTCCTTCTCCAGATTTCATGTACACTTTACTCAATTTCCTCCAATGGCAACATTTTACATATTTTTATTTGTTTCAGTTCAGTTCAGTCACTCAGTCATGTTGGCTCTTTGTGACTCCATGAACCACAGCACGCCAGGACTCCCTGTCCATCACCGACTCCTGGAGTCCACCCAAACCCATGTACTTTGAGTCAGTGATGCCGTCCAACCATCTCATCCTCTGTCGTCCCCTTCTTCTCCTGCCCTCAATCTTTCCCAGCATCAGGGTCTTTTCAAAAGAGTCAGATCTTCCCATCAGGTGGCCAAAGTATTGGAGTTTCACCTTCAACATCAGTCCTTCCAATAAACACCCAGGACTGATCTCCTTTAGGATGGACTGGTTGGATCTCCTTGCAGTCCAAGGGACTCTCAAGAGTCTTCTCCAACACCACAGTCCAAAAACATCAATTTTTTGGCACTCAGCTTTCTTTATAGTCCAACTCTCACATCCATACATGATCACTGGAAAAACCATAGCCTTGACTAGACAGAACTTTGTTGAGAAAGTAATGTCTCTGCTTTTTAATATGCTGTCTAAGTTGGTCATAACTTTCCTTCCAAGGAGTATGCGTCTTTTAATTTCATGGCTGCAATCACCATTTGTAGTAATTTTGGAGCCCAGAAAAATAAAGTCAGCCACTGTTTCCACAGTTTCCCCGTCTATTTCCCATGAAATGATGGGACCAGATGCCATGATCTTAGTTTTCTGAATATTGAGCTTTAAGCCAACTTTTTCACTCTCTTCTTTCACTTATTTGTTTATGACCCTCAATGTTTGTTTCATGTCATTGAGTGGTGACTCAATTTTGAAAATGGAAACAGTGTCAAACTTTATTTTGTTGGGCTCCAAAATCACTGGAGATGGTGATTGCAGCCATGAAATTAAAAGACGCTTACTCCTTGGAAGGAAAGTTATGACCAACCTAGATAGCATACTAAAAAGCAGATATTAGATTGCCAACAAAGGTCCGTCTAGTCAAGGCTATGGTTTTTCCAGTGGTCATGTATGGATGTGAGAATTGGACTGTGAGGAAAACTGAGTGTTGAAAAATTGATGCTTTTGAACTGTGATGTTGGAGAAGACTCTTGAGAGTCCCTTGGACTGCAAGGAGATCCAACCAGTCCATCCTAAAGGAAATCAGTCCCGGGTGTTCACTGGAAGGACTGATGTTGAAGCTGAAACTCCAATACTTTGGCCACCTCATGCAAAGAGTTGACTCATTGGAAAAGCCCCTAATGCTGGGAGGGATTGGGGGCAGGAGGAGAAGGGGATGATAGAGAATGAGATGGCTGGATGGCATCACCGACTCGATGAACATGAGTTTGAGTAAACTCCGGGAGTTGGTGATGGACAGGGAGGCCTGGCATGCTGCGATTCATGGGGTCACAAAGTTTCGGACACGACTGAGCGGTTGAGCTGAACTGAATCTGTAGTGCCAAATTTCTCATATGAACTTCTATATATGCATACATGCATACATTTCTGAACAATGTATCCTTTACAATTATGTATTGGAGTATAACTGCACCCTTTACATAATGGTAAGTTTATAATGATACATGATAGGTCATTGTCAGCCAATTCATTTCTTTAAAATTGACTTAGCTATCCTAGATAGTGAAGGATGGGGAAGCCTGGCCTACTGCAGTTCATGGGGTCACAAAGAGTCAGATGAGACTTAGTGGCTGAACAACATTCTACATCCACGTTCTTTCATATAAATTATAGAATCACTGTGAAGTTTCATGAAAAAACCACACTGAAGCCATGGATGAATTTTGAAAGAATTTGAAAGTGAAAATGTAATCGCTCAGTCATGTCCGACTATTGGCAACCCCATGGACTGTAATCCACCAGGCTCCTCTGTCCATGGAATTCTCCAGGCAAGAATACTGGATTAGTTAGCCATTACCTTCTCCAGGGGATCTTCCCTACCCAGGGATCAAAGACCCAGGTCTTCTGCATTGCAGGCAGATTCTTTACCCTCTGAACTACCAGGAAAGAATTTATGTCTTTATTAAATAGAGGTTTCCTATGTATGAATATGATGTGTGCCTCCATGAATTAAATAATGTTAATAAATAATCATTTCCACATAAGTTTTAAAATGTATTTTATATTTATTTCTACATATTATCATTTTATTAATTTTATTATTACAATGGCAGGTGGATTTAAAGATAATATTTTATAGCTGCTGATAAGTATATAAATATAATTATTCATAATTATTTGCATATAATAGTTTATTATTATTGATAATTTCTAGATTTTCTGCTTTTCATGTAAGCAATTAAATATATTCTAATTAATGATATTTGTTTTTTCATCTCTAATCTATACACTCTTGTGGGTTTTTATTTGTTTAAAACATTTTGTGCACTGGTTAGGACTTGCAGTAAAACATTGAGCAGAAATGTTTATACTACAACTTCTTGTTTTGATCCTGATTATAACAGGAATAACGTTTCACCACTGTTTGTTCTAGATTTTCTTGTCATGAATGTTTTTATCGTTTAAAGATATCCCTTTCTATCCCTACCCAGCAAATATTTTTCTATGATCAGTTCTTGAATTTTATCATTTTTTCCTCATTTGTTAATATGTATTATTTTCTCCATTAATCTTATAATGTGATAGAATGTATTAATGTCTTGATATCTTGATTAATGGATTTTTCTAACATTAAGCCAAATTTATGTTTTGTTAATTAATATAGCATGATCACTATATACCATTTTTATTACAATGTTGATTTTGTTTTGCCAGTTTTCTAAGATTTTTTCACCTATGTTAGTGATTTAAATGGACTTTTCACACTATCTTTTCTTTGATATAAATGTTCTCCTAGATTATAAAATTTCATGTGGAATATTCCCTCTTATTTCATTTTGGAATAGCTTGTCTAATATTATACTTATTTGCCACTTTAATGTTTAATTAAACTTGCTGATGAAGATATCTGATCCTGGAGTTTTTATTGTAGTAAGACCTTTAACTTTTATTTTTTGTAACTGTCTCCAAGGCTATTTCAGGTTTCTATTTATTTACACAAGGAGGGATTTTTAGTCTATTTAATCTATCTTATTATTAGAAAAAAACAAATAATTTTCCTGAGTTGTGCTTTCTCTTTCCCATTGAGAATCACTCACCTAGTGCATATTACTTGTATTGTTATAAATATGTCCCTGCTTACCCTTATATTGAGGATATTGAAACTTTATTATCTATGTTAACTTGAGTATGGTCAAGTAAGTAGAAGGTACAAAACTAGAGCATACATTTCTTGACTTTCAATCTATTGTTCAATGTGTTAGTGATTATTTAATGCAGTGCTTCTTTGATGAAGACAGTTTCTCATTAGCTATCTTCAGTTACAATATGTGAAGTAGTTGTACAGATTGCAAGGAAATTTTAGCTTAGACTGTAAAGTAATTATTTCAATCACTGTTAGGTGGGGAAATTTTCTTTCTTTTACTTAGTGTTTTCCTTCCTAGTGGAGAAAACTGCACTTAGTTTTGCCCTCACTTACCTCCTTTCCAGGTATGAAAGACTAACTTAATTTTATCACTGAGTTTGAATAAACAGAACCTGTTTTCTGTCATTTCCTTTCTTCTTTCCTTAGGAAAAAGCATGTCTACAGAAAGCAAGTTTTCTACTCTGATCCTTCATGAATTGTAAAGGAGGACTTTTTCTGTGAGGGAAATATATGGTATTCTGGCAGTCAAGAACCAGTACTTGTATGGTGGTCTTGCAGTGCTAAGATTAGGTAGATAATCTTGCTTAATTCAGGCATCCAATAATAAGAAGTTATCTTGATCACAGATATAAGCCATGTATGTTTAGTAGCTCAGTCATGTCTCACTCCTTGCGACCCCATGGGCTGCAGCCCACCGGCTCCTCTGTCCATGGGAATTCTCCAGGCAAGAAGACTGGAGTGGGTTGCCATGCCCTCCTCCAAGGAATCTTCCCAACCCAAGGATTGAACCCAGGTCTCCTGCACTGCAGGTTAATTCTTTACTGTCTGAGTCACTAAAGAAGCCACTTTTTCTAATATCAGCTATGATAGTAATAAAAGTGATGCTTTGAATGTCATCTGTTTTATTTATTTATTTTTCCATTTATTTTTATTAGTTGGAGGCTAATTACTATACAATATTGTAGTGGTTTTTGTCGTACATTGACATGAATCAGCCATGGATTTACATGTATTCCCCATCCTGATCCCCCCTCCCACCTCCCTCTCCACCTGATTCCTCTGTTTGTCATCTGTTTTATAACCATTTCTCTTCTAAGATACTCAGACCTTGGACAGTGGAATAGAGAATAGGACTGACTCAAACTGTAGTGCTGGTATGTTAGACTGGGATCCTTGAAAAAAAATGGAGTACAAAATTGTGGATCAAAACAACACATTTGAGGTTCCTTTGGGACCAAGGTCCATAGCTTTGGCTTTGGACTTTAGTGTGTGGACTGGACATTTTGCTTTGACAGTTTGAACAGGGTTTTATTGAGCTATGTGTCTTTTTATTGTAGTAGCATATTTGGATTTTTTTTCTCATTCTTTTTTTTTTTTTTTTAAGTTTCATTTATTTTTATTAGTTGGAGGCTACTATTGTAGTAGTACATTTGGATTTCAAATGATGTAACTTTGGTAGGTCAGTTTAGGACCCAGATGCCAGCCAAGTAGGACTTTTACCTTGGAGAGTGTGACAGGCAACTTTAAAAGTTGGCTGTCATTTATTCCCACCCTCTAGTAGTCACACCTTTGTATATATACTCTCCCCTTGAGATTCAGATGGACCTAGAAACTTGATTATAACAAATCGAATATGGCAAAGTGATTGAGTCTCTTTTCCTTGATTAGGATACAAAAACATGTACTTCCATCTTTTTAGTACTTTTTTAATTGTTCTATGGCTTGCTTGTTTTGATGAAGTAAGTTTCCTTATTGAAGAGGTCCATCTGACAGACAAAAAACTGAGGACAGCCTCCATCTAGGAGCCAGTGAAGAACTAAAACCCTAATTACAACAGTTGACAAAGAGATAAATATTGCCAACAGCAATATGAACATGAAAGTAGATCCTTCCTTAGCTGAGTCTTCAGATGAGACCACAGCTTCAGCTAACACCTTGATTTCACACTTATTGGAGACACTGAGGCAAAAAGTACAGTCAATCCATGCCCAAATTTCTGACAACCAGAAACTGTGAGATAATAAAAGTGTTTAATTTATGCCATTTATTTTGAGGAAATTTATTATGTGATAACATATAGTTGGGCTTCCCTGTGGCTCAGCAGTAAAGAATCTGCCTGCCAATGCAGGAGATGCATATTTGGTCTCTGGGTCAGGAAGATCCCCAGGAGTAGGAAATGGCAACCCACTGCAGTATTCTTGCTTAGGAAATCCAATGGACAGAGGAGCCTGGTGGGCTACAGTCCAAGGGGTTGCAAAAGAGCCAGACAGGACTTAGAGACTAAATAACAACAAAACCTTATAGCTAACAGTGAGTCACCATGATTTAAGTGACTTTATCCAGAAACAAGTTACACTTTTTATATAATGGATTCCATTGAGTGAAAATTGAATTCATCTTGCCATCTTGAAGAAAATTGAGAACTTCAGCACAGTGTAAGGCAGGCAGCAAAATGAGGCCAGCCATAGGCCTCAGTAAAGAAAGAGACCAAGGGAGTCTTAGACTTGTGTGGTATGCCCCAGATGGTCTTGGTCAAATGATGGGTGCTTTGAAATTCATGTTCTGCCAGTTTGACTTTAAATTGTATAAACACTGGCTGAAGCATATGTTTGGGGCCTCATGTGGTCCTCAGGAGATGCATGAGTATTGTAGATACATTAGAAAACAGAGGAAGCTGAATCGAGATTCAACTAACAGTTGAAAAATCTTTCCAGATATCAACATTTTACACAAAGATTACTGGGTTCTGTTTTGATGATTTTTTTTCATCTAAGCCTGTGAAGAAGCACATTATATGTATCTGTACTTCAAAATACTAGTGTGTTTGTTCTAAATCTAAAGTGTTAGTGCCAAGTGCATGGAGGCTAAAGTACCACATTAGCTCCCACAAATTATTTTCTATATTTGGAGCTAGAAAGAAAATTGCTGTAGTGGTAAACTTGAATTTATGTGGTTGATCCATAGAGTGAATTGCCACCTTCTCACCAAATGATCTTGATATGATTCTATTTGTTAATTTCTTAAATCTTAATTATTACTTTAGATTGCAGAACCCCAAGTTGTGACTTGTACCACCTACAGAATAGTGTTAAAGTTTATTAGAAAACCAATAAACAGATTATTAAGAGAATATGTCATCTCCAGTTCAATTCAGTTCAGTCACTCAGTCGTGTCCGACTCTTTGTGACCCCATGAATTGCAGCACGCCAGGCCTCACTATCCATCACCAACTCCCGGAGTTTACTCAAACTCATGTCCATTGAGTCAGTGATGCCATCCAGCCATCTCATCATCTGTCGTCCCCTTCTCCTGCTCCCAATCCCTCCCAGCAGCAGGGTCTTTCCCAAAGAGTCAACTCTTGCATGAGGTGGCCAGAGTATTGGAGTTTCAGCTTCAGCATCAGTTCTTCCAATGAACACCCAGGACTGATTTCCTTTAGGATGGACTGGTTGGATCTCCTTGCAGTCCAAGGGACTCTCAAGAGTCTTCTCCAACACCACAGTCCAAAAGCATCAATTTTTTGGCACTCAGTTTTCTTCACAGTCCAACTCTCACATCCATACATGACCACTGGAAAAACCATAGCCTTGACTAGAAGGACCTTTGTTGGCAAAGTAATGTCTCTGCTTTTTAGTATGCTATCTAGGTTGGTCATAACTTTCCTTCCAAGGAGCAAGCGTTTTTTAATTTCATGGCTGCAATCACCATCTGCAGTTATTTTGGAGCCCACCCAAAATAAAGTCTGACACTATTTCCACTGTTTCCCCATCTATTTCCCATGAAGTGATGGGACCAGATGCCATGATCTCAGTTTTCTGAATGTTGAGCTTTAAGCCAACTTTTTCACTCTCCTCTTTCACTTTCATCAAGAGACTTTTTAGTTCCTCTTCACTTTCTGCCATAAGGGTGGTGTCATCTGCATATCTGAGGTTATTGATATTTCTCCTGGCAATCTTGATTCCAGCTTGTGCTTCTTCCAGCCCAGTGTTTCTCATGATGTACTCTGCATATGAGTTAAATTATCAGGGTGACAATATACAACCTTGACACACTCCTTTTCGTATTTGGAACCAGTCTGTTGTTCCATGTCCATTTCTAACTGTTGCTTCCTGACCTGCATATAGGTTTCTCAAGAGGCAGGTTAGGTGGTCTGGTATTCCCATCTCTTTCAGAATTTTCCACAGTTTATTGTGAGGTTGAAGTAAAGAGATAAGTTAATGAAGTGATCAAAAGCTCAAATGTAAAAGAGCAATTTAAAAACTCTACTGGATTTTTGTCTATAAGAGTCAGAGGTGTTTAAGAAATCAAGAAGGATCTATAGTGATTTGAAAAGTATGTTTTAATGTTAATATCAGAATAATATCAGTAAAGGAATGAAAGTGAAAGATTTACTTGGCCGACAAGTAAAGCTGTTATGCATAAAAGACCCTATTTATGTGAAAAGAAAAATGAAGTATCAAAGACCAGGATAGAATGATATAAAAGGCAAATGATTTTTCCATACCTAACTTCTCTGAAAAGGATATTATTAAATTAGGAAATATCCACATTTTAAATAGGCCAGAAAGAATGAATAGAGCCCAATGAAATGTAACAGAGGAAGAGATGAAAGCTGTCAGGCAACAACCAGATCTAATTCCCCAGTAGGGTCCAAGATCCAGGTGATTATTGGGCAATTGCAGATAAAGAATCCAGGGGAAAAAAGAACAATTGGGGAACACAAGTTATAATTAAGTACAGCTATGCTAAATGATTACAGAACATCTAGATAGATTTTATGGAATAAAAGTAGAAAGAAGAGTGTAAAATAGTATAAAGGAATTATTGAATTTGAAGGCAGTACATTTATTTCAGGTGGGAATTTAGTCATAACCTGTGCCCTAAGGAAACGAGTTTGAGAAATTTAATGAATTAGGACTCAAAAAATGTACATCAAAAATGAGACAATAAAGGGGAGTGAGACAGGACAATGATAGATCAGGTTCAGAGTTCAGTTAGTCATTGTTATAATGGAAGACTATCTCTTGAGTACTATTATCCAACTCTAGAAGGTGAAGGTGAAAATGATTTGTTAGAAGAGAGGATAGTTTTTTTTTTTAATTTTTTATTATTTTTTTATTAGTTGGAGGCTAATTACTTCACAACATTTCAGTGGGTTTTGTCATACATTGATATGAATCAGCCATAGATTTACACGTATTCCCCATCCCGATCCCCCCTCCCACCTCCCTCTCCACCCGATTCCTCTGGGTCTTCCCAGTGCACCAGGCCAGAGCACTTGTCTCATGCATCCCACCTGGGCTGGTGATCTGTTTCACCATAGATAATATGTGCATCGCAGCACTGTTTATAATAGCCAGGACATGGAAGCAACCTAGATGCCCATCAGCAGATGAATGGATAAGGAAGCTGTGGTACATATACACCATGGAATATTACTCAGCCATTAAAAAGAATTCATTTGAATCAATCCTAATGAGATGGATGAAACTGGAGCCCATTATACAGAGAAGATAGTTTTAATAAGCCTAACTTTTATTGATTTCATATCTCTCACTATATGAGACCCAACAAGATGAAATCTAGAATAATATGTTAGCAAAACACATATCTGAGTCAGAAATCTAAAGGAAGACAACAAGAAAGTATCCCAATCCAGTAGAGTACCATCTTCACATATGTCAGAGATGAAATGGTGCCAACTAAAGAAGCAGGTTAAACTGAGTCTTCTTGAAAGACATAAGGAAACAACAGAAAGGAATAAAATATTACAGGCATATTCCACCCTTGAAAGTAAAAAATAAATAAATAAATAATAAAAGAAAGAAATTTATATAAAAGCGACTTGTATCTTGGGAGTTTCAAAGGCATAGGAAAGGCATTGACTTAAGGAGTGTATGAGACTGTTATCATTCAATTCTAGGTCTCGTAAGGGATAAACTTCAGGAGTGTCAAAATCAGTGCCAGTTTAGGAATTTGCAGATGGTGATACTTCAACAGCAATAAATGTTGGGATAAGCATGAACCTTTCTTTAAGATAAATATTTCACAAGCCTAGGTACTTCCTTAAGATGATACAGTGGGATAAACTACTGTGGTGTAGAATTGAAAATGCTGGTTTTGAAGAGATAATGAAGGCTCTGTCACTAGGCTAAGACCACACTCAGTGGAACACTGGAGCATCAGAGACCTGGAATCAAAGCAAAAATGAAAATTAAGAAGCCTGAAATCTATAAAAGGGAATATTGAGTTAAAATAAGACTAGGTAACTGGGGCTGTCACCATTTCAAATATATGAACTTTGCCAGAGGTCAAAAATACCTTGCATGACACTCCAAGAGTAAACAATATACTGAGATTAATATTCTCCTGCTGATAAAGTCAATGCATTGTTCCAAACTTGCTTCTGTGTGAAATTTATCCTCACTGTTTTGAGTTTCACTGATCATAGATTCTGATAAACTAGCATCCTGGCATTCTGACTAGATGGCATCCTGGAAAAGTTTAAACAAAAATTATTTTTCTTGGTCATTGTTCTGTTCCCTCAGATACCACAGAACCTCATCTATGGTGAATCTGTATTCTTAATAAAAGGCAGTACCTTATGAAGTTGGCAATATCAACTCTGTGTCTTGAGGGACCTACATTCATCCCATTTAGAGAATTCCAGAACTCCATACTGTGTTTACTTCCTGTGAAACAAATCTGCTCTAAAAGAGCAAGCTTTCTGCTATACTACCCTATGCCCTAAATGTAAAAAGACCTATTCCTGCAGGAAAAGCAAGTTTATATGTCATAGTCTGAACTATCAGCTTAATCAGTAACAGGGACTATATTTTGATTTCTCTCTTTTTTCACTTCTTAATTATCTCTTAATTGAGTTTACAGTTGTGCAGGGAGATGACTGTTATATTTAGAACTCTCCTAAACCACAACAATAGGTAATTTTTCATGGCATTTGGTAGCAAAAATATAGTTAACAATTCAGAGGATACTTTTTTCCTTAATTTCTTTAGTTCATAAAGAATATATGAATACTCCTTTTAAATATTATATTCAAAGTGTTTCTATAGAGTTTTGAGGGTGTAGGTAATATTAAAACATGCTTATTTGAAATCATATGGAATTAGAAGTCTAAAAGCCTGGCTTTTATTTCCATAGCTGTTACTGACTTTCATAAATCAGCTAACATCTATAGGCTTGAATTTCTACAACTTTAAAATGAGAGTTTTAGATTAAATGATTCCCATGATTTATCTGTAGCAGATAACTCATAATAGCCTAAAATTGGAACTTATACAAATGTCTATTAAGAGTAGAATGGATAAATATATATTGGTACATGCCTTCTGGTGAAAATAAGGATGCATTTCTGTTGGCTATATACCTTAGAGTGAAATTGATGAGTCACAATGTATGCATATATTCATCTTAGTAGATATTGTCAAAAAGCTTTTTAACTACTTGACTATACCAATATATTCTCTTACCAGTACTAATATGTCAGGGTAACAGTTATTAATATATTGGCAACATTTGGTATTTTTTTTTATTTTAACCATTCAGGTGATATGTAATGCTATTTCAATGTGATATTTATTTGCATTTCCCTGTTTATTGATAAAGTTGAACACTTTAAAAATATATCTATTGGCCATAAAACCTTTGTTTTTAAAACCTCATTGCTTGGCTTAAGAATCTAGAATAGGCACAAAGACAGAAATATAGATTAATGGAACAAAATAGAAAGCCCAGAGATAAATCCACGCACCTAAGGACACCTTATCTTCAACAAAGGAGGCAAGAATATACAATGGATAGATGCCATCATTATACAGAGTGGGGTAAGCCAGAAGGATAAAGACCAATACAGTATACTAACGCATATATATGGAATTTAGAAAGATGGTAATGATAACCCTATATGCAAAACAGAAAAAGAGACACAGATGTACAGAACAGACTTTTGGACTTTGTGGGAGAAGGCGAGGGTGGGATGTTTCGAGAGAACAGCATCGAAACATGTATATGATCTAGGGTGAAACAGATCACCAGGCCAGGTTGGATGCATGAGACAAGTGCTCAGGGCTGGTGCACTGGGAAGACCCAGAGGGATCAGGTGAAGAGGGAGGTGGGAGGGGGGATTAGGATGGGGAATACATGTAAATCCATGGCTGACTCATGTCAACATATGGCAAAACCCACTACAATATTGTGAAGTAATTAGCCTCAGATCAAAAACACTCTGGAGGGAACCATGAGTAGAATAACGGAGACAGAAGATAGGATAAGTGAGATAGAAGATAAAATGGTGGAAATAAATGAAGCAGAGAGGAAAAAAGAAAAAAGAATCAAAAGAAATGAGGACAACCTCAGGGACCTCTGGGACAATGTGAAACGCCCCAACATTTGAATCACAGGAGTCCCAGAAGAAGAAGACAAAAAGAAAGGCCATGAGAAAATACTCGAGGAGATAATAGCTGAAAACTTCCCTAAAATGGGGAAGGAAATAGCCACCCAAGTCCAAGAAACCCAGAGAGTCCCAAACAGGATAAACCCAAGGCGAAACACCCCAAGACACATATTAATCAAATTAACAAAGATCAAACACAAAGAACAAATACTAAAAGCAGCAAGGAAGGAACAACAAATAACACACAAAGGGATTCCCATAAGGATAACAGCTGATCTATCAATACAAACCCTCCAGGCCAGAAGGGAATGGCAGGACATCCTGAAAGTAATGAAAGAGAATAACCTACAACCTAGATTACTGTATCCAGCAAGGATCTCATTCAGATATGAAGGAGAATTCAAAAGCTTTACAGACAAGCAAAAGCTGAG
>NC_057419.1:89930829-89978726 GCF_019320065.1 Cervus canadensis
GAGAGGGAGGTGGGAGGTGGGATTGGAATGGGGAATACATGTAACTCTATGGCTGATTCATATCAATGTATGACAAAAACCCACTGAAAAAATAAATAAATAAATAAAGGAAAAAAAAAAAAAAAGAATATCCCTGGTAAAAGAGCTCAAAACAACAAAAATTTACAAACACATATGTATCAGTGATTATCTTCTGGAGATTCAATAGTCACAACAAAGAATAGAAATCTAAGAACATGAGAAGAGATACAGGTCCCTCTGGAAGAAACTACTAATACTTTAATTATGAAGCAAGTTTTTAGGTAATAGAAATTACATAGGGTACTTATGAAAAAAGAACAATCATATTCGAAAAAATACTACATAACACATTTAACTATGAAACTCACTGCTCAGGCTAAATGGCAAACTAGACAAAGCTGAATGGAGAATTATTGAACCAGGAGGTAGATAAGAGGAAACTACTAAGAACATGTCATAGTGTGATAAAAACACTAAAAACATGACAGAGGTTTAGAGAAGTGAAGGGTGGATTGGGAAACGATGCTGAAACTAATAGTTTCAGGAGAGATAAGCTACAGTGGGTGAAAGATAGGAGGATGTGTATCAGAGGTAGTTTTAAAAGGTATATATTATATTGGTTGAACTTAAAAGTACAGTTTATCTTTAATTTTTAAGGTAAAGCATGAATTTTTAAAATTTGTGGTTAATCAAAAAAAGATTCAGAAATTTATCAATCACTTTATACAGAGAAAGGAGGGAAAAGACCCTAAATAAAACTTGATCAATAATATAGAAGTCATGGAAAAGGAAAAATATAATAAAAATAATAGCATAGAAAAAAAGAAAAACTCAGACTATAAAAGTAAATAAAAATATATCATTAACAAATGCATATAAATGGATTTATACAAGCAGATAAGGGAGATTCTCAGATGAATAAAGAAATGATATCCAGCTATGTTTTTGCTGTTGTTCAGTCACATAGCTGAGTACCACTCTTTACAATCTCATGGATCATAGTTACCAGGCTCCTCTGTCCTCCACCATCTCCCAGAATTTGCTCAGATTCATATCCATTGTATTAGTGTTGCTATCTAACCATCTTATCTTCTCCCACTGCCTTCTCCTTTTGCCTTAAATCTTTGCCTTTATCAGGATCTTTTTCAATGAGTTGGCTCTGCATCAGGTGGCCAAAGTACTGGAGCTTCAGCTTCAGCATCAATCCTTCCAATGAATATTCGGGATTGATTTCCTTTAGGATTGACTGGTTTGGTCTCCTTGCTATCGAAGGGACTCTCAAGAGTCTTCTTCAGCACCACAGTTCAAATGCATCACTTCTTTGTCACTCGGTCTTCTTTAAGGTCCAACTCTTATACCCATACATGACTACTGGGAAAACCATAGCTTTGACTAGATGGACCTTTGTCAGCAAAATGATGTCTTTGCTTTTTAATATGCTGTTTAAGTGTGTCATAGCTTTCCTTCCGAGGAGCAAATGTTTTTGCTTTTGTTTTTAATTTCACAGCTGCAGTCACCATTTACAGTGATTTTGGAGCCCAAGAAAATAGAATCTATCACTGCTTCCCTTTTTCCCCCATCTCTTTGCCATAAAGTGATGGGACTTGATGCCATGATCTTGGATTTTTGAATGTTGAGTTTTAAGCCAGCATTTTCACTCTCTTCTTTCACCTTCATCAAGAGGCTCCTTCGTTCCTCTTTGTTTTCTGCCGTTAGGGTGGTGTCATTTGCATATCTGAGGTTATTGATATTTTTCCTGGCAATCTTGAGTCCAGCTTGTGATTCATCCAGCCCAGCATTTTGCAAGATGTACTCTGCATAGAAGTTAAATTAGGAGGGTGACAATATACAGGTTTGTCTTGTACTCCTTTCCCAATTTTGAACCAGTCTGTTTTTCCGTGTCTGGTTCTAACTGTTTTTTCCTTGCTGGCATGCAGGTTTCTCAGGAGATGGGTAAGGTGGTCTGGTACTCCCATCTCTTTAAGAATTTTCACAGTTTTGGTGATGCACAAAGTCAAAGGCTTTAGTGTAGTCAAGGAAGCAAAAGTAGATTTTTTTTTTGCTGGAATTCCCTTGCTTTTATTATGATCCAATGAGTGTTGGCAATTTGATCTCTGATTTCTCTGCCTTTTCTAAATGCAGCTTGTACATTTGGAAGTTTCTCCTCTTGGCATCACTTAAGTTGGATGCTTGCCATCAAACTAACAAAAACAACAGCAACAACAACAACCACCACAACAACAAACAGGGGAATTTTCTCTGTTCTTCAGATTTAAGAAACAAATGAACAAACTGTTCAGTCAGATAAGCATGTGAAAAAAGATTATCAGTCAATATAAATTTTAATTGGCCAAATGTTCAGATTTTAACAAGAAATATTCAGTAAAGGGGCAACAAGGATTAATAATAAATAATATACAGTTTTATAGTAAAAAATGTGCTCATAAAACATTTTACACTTTATTGACATGTTAATAGAGAATTTCACACTTTATTGAAAATACATTAAGGCAATTACCAAGTAATTAGTGTACATTTTAAATCTAAATCTACAGTTTGAAATCCTGTTCTCTAGGGTTTTATTTTATTTTATTTTTTTTTGATAGACAATTTGGCTCTTAACATGTGCTGAGTCAGGATGAAATCTGCTCCATCTTTTCTTCCCACCTAGCAGGTAACCTTCAGAGACTACTGAGGGAGTTGTTACTGAGGGTTGTTCAGGAAATCCAAGGAAATTTATTTAACTATTTATGGCTTGACGTTTCATTCAAGTTTCCTAAAAGGAAGACTTCATAATCTGTTACACTGGATTTTAGCCTAGTAAGACTATTGAATGACCATATATATTTTTAAAGATATCAATTATTCTTATAAATGCATTAAATTATAAGAAAAATAGTTTATAATTTAATTGCCTGTAAAATTCATGTTAATATTTCTTAAAAGCAGTACAAACACTTTATTACAAAATTCTATCAGGTTTCTGTGTTTAATAGTTTTTAACATTTTACAAAATTATATATCATTTATGAACTGTTTTGCCCATTACACAAGATGTCATAAGTATCTTGGAAATTGTTCCATATCAGTACATACAAATATTTGTGTTTAGTAGCAGCTTATCATTTTACTTCATGATTAAATCATACCATAATTTGCTTAATGCTTTTACTGCTGATGAATCTTTATTTGACTTCCATTCTTATACCATTATGAACAATGCTTCAATGAATTTTCCTATTCATTCATATTTCTATGTAATTTTGTGAGTATACACATATATTTTCAGATTTTATATGTCCTGTAGGCAAAATAGATACCAGTAAATATTGTAATGTGTATGAGGGAGTATACTTGAAGTATATAAGGCTGACATTATTTATAGTGAAAAGATGTATACACATTCAGGTCACAAAATGTTAAGACAGATTTTCTGTGATATTTGTGTGTCATCTTTGTGAGTTTACTCAGTGTTGTGTGAGAGGTGGAACTTTTTATGGTCTTTTTCTACTTAAACACAAAACCCACCTAAGCAAATCTATAGTATTTGCTAATCTATATGATAGTGAGTTTTGTATTTTCAAAAGATTTTCTTTGTATTTTTAAAGACTATATCCAGCAGTGGCATAGTAAGAATAAATAGTGCATGTGCGAAGTTAAATACATTTCCACTAACTTTCCCTTACTGAATGCTTCCCAAGTGTCAGAATTTCCAAAGACTAAAAATATCTTTAGGTGATCTTATAGACATATGTCAAGTGAAATTAGTCCTTCTCTAGCCCTCTACTAATTCTTATCATATTTCCAAAGATTACTATTTGGAAAATCATGGAAAGAGGTGAGACTGGGGTTTGTTGATGTTAGAGTTCTAGCCAACTGTGACAGTATACCCAAAATTAGTAGTCAGAACTGTGTTGAATATTTAAAAATTACATCATTTGAATGATCAGAACAGATATTGTGAGTATGTAGCCTATTTTTTGAGGGATTACCTTCTTTTTAAGTAAAGGCTTTTGGGGGAGAAGTAGTTCAGAAAATTTTTAAAACACATATCACAACCTCCCAAATATACTCTCAGGATCCAAAGTACCAACTATTCATTTCCCTACTTAAAAGTTTGGTTACATTTTTTGCACACAACCTTCAGTTATTTTCAGTTGTTTATGTATATACTTATGTACCCATAACCAGCCCAGGTGGGATGCATGAGACAAGTGCTCGGGCCTGGTGCACTGGGAAGACCCAGAGGAATCGGGTGGAGAGGGAGGTGGGAGGGGGGATCGGGATGGGGAATACGTGTAAATCTATGGCTGATTCATATCAATGTATGACAAAACCCACTGAAATGTTGTGAAGTAATTAGCCTCCAACTAATTAAAAAAAAAGTATATGTAGTATCAATATAAAAAAATTGGTTACTTTAATAGTGAGAAATAAGTTCAAAGACCATCCTGTCAGCCATTAGGAAAATGAGGTTAGAAACGAAAGACTGGTATTTGGAGATCTACAACTTGTCTCAGTTTAGTCTATAACTGAATGGGGATAGACCTCACTTAGAAGAGACCATATTAGCTCTGGCAGAAGGCCCCAGAACTCCTGGTTTATGACAGTCTCCTCCAGTCACTCACTGAGCTCAACATGACCTTGCTTGTTGATCCAGAACATAGCCAGCCCTATATGACCTCAATAGTTATAATAGGCTGCCCACAATTTAACATCTAGTGGCTCATGCAAAAGCCTGCTGCTGTTAGGAAAAACTTGCTCAACCTTGCAAAGCAAAGGAAAAATCTGGTGATACAGTGCTCCTCAAAAGTCTGTAGGGGAAATTTCCTGAGTAGAGGATATTATGCCCTTTACATCCTTCGTGGCTATAGTACAATTCCTGATATTTTCCTTCTGACATTACTATAGATGTGTGCAAGAGGTTGTTGTAAGTGAGCTAAAGAGGGCAAAACCATGAATGTATATCATCTTATACTTTGCCTCTTATTGGTCTATATTAAGAAACACTTATGTTCCTTTTGCTTTTTCCATAAGCATTTTCCAGTTTATCTCTCTGGATGATGAGCATATGAATCTTTGGCACTCTATGGCACTAATATGTAGATGAGTTTCTCATACAGCTTCTGTTCTTAGTGTTTCTTGGTAAGTATTGCCATCAACTTCCTTTCATGTAAATAAGATTAGTTTCCCATGCTGAATTATTGGAAGGAACCCACATTCTACACCTCCTATGTGTTTTCTTTCATTTTAAGTCATGTAAAACAAATCTTCTCTGTTAATGAAAAACTTGCCAAGAAACTATTACTGAAACATGATTGTCTGACCACCTGTGACCTAAGAAACAGATTATTCTTCTGTAAAAATTGCCATTTTACACTACTGGAAGACAAGGCTGAACGAAAATAAATCCTGCATCCTGTGAGAATGCTATAACAAAATAAGTTTTTTCTCCAAGTGTCTGATGCGAAACCAGTTCCTACTAAGGGACAATGCAAGAATTAATCACTAACAGGGGTTTTGTCTATACTGGACAATTGGTTATTAACAGCTCTTAGTCATACTATGCAGAACATAGGAGTCTAAGAATTAATCATATGAAAGAAGAAAGTTCTTTCATTTTTGGATAAATAACATGCCCATATAGCTTAATTAAAATTCATTGAATTTCTTATTAATTAACATTCTTATTTGATTTTTTATAATTTTGCTTACATATCTATTACTTAAGTAATTTTAAAATCAATTAGGCACTTGTGCCTCAGGATATAAACAGAGAACTCAGCAGAGTTAAACACAGCCAACTCAATAAAAACCTACTGAAATCTGTAGGTATGTATTGTAATTCCATATGCAACCCATGTTGTTCTCAACAGTGAGGTAGAGGAAAAATGATTGCATGAGACATGGTTCTTGAGCAGATATTTTCCCCAAGAAGGCACACTAATGGCCAACAGGTATATGAAAAGATATTCAACATCACTAATCATCAGAGAAGTGCAAATCAAAATAACAATGAGATATCACTTCACACCCGTTAGAATGGCTATTATCAAGAAGACAAGAAATAACAATAATTGGTGAGAATGAAGAGAAAAGTGAATTCTCATGCACTGTTGGTGAGATTGTAAATTGGTACAACTGCAGTGGAAAACCATATTGAAGTTCCTCAAAAAATTAAAAATAGAACTACCACATGATTCAGCAATTCCACTTTTCATTACTTATTTGAAGAATACTAAATTAATGAAACTACATGAAATTACTATCACAACAGATATTTGCACATTAATCTTTATTGCAGCACTATGTACAATAGTCAAGACTTGGAAGTAACCTAAATGTCCACTGTTGGATGAATGAATAAGTAAATGGTTATATATATATATATACAACAGTATATATATATATATATATATATATATATATATATATTCTGCCATTTGCAATGACTTGAATG
This sequence comes from Cervus canadensis, assembly GCF_019320065.1. Classification (NCBI taxonomy): domain Eukaryota; kingdom Metazoa; phylum Chordata; class Mammalia; order Artiodactyla; family Cervidae; genus Cervus; species Cervus canadensis. Next base: position 89,937,311 of record NC_057419.1, read on the forward strand.
GACCTTGAGTACATTTGCCTGCATACATGCATGCTCAGTCATGTCTGACCCTTTGCAACCCTATGGACTGTAGCCTGCCAGACTTCTGTCCGTGGGATTTTCCAGGCAAGAATACTGGAGTAGGTTGCCATTTCCTTCTAACAGGTGACCTTCCCAACTCAGCGATCCAACCCCTGTCTCCTGTGTCCCATGCATTGGCAGGCACATTCTTTAACACTGAACCACCTGGGAAGCCTAAGTGAAATAAGCCTGACAGATGAAGATCAATACTGTATAGTCTCACTTATATGTCGAATCTAAAAGAAGAATAAGAAAAATTGAAACCGGAAAGGGAGAGACAGAGATGGGGAAGAGGAGAGACAGAAGGAAAAGAAAATAATAAATTCATAGAAAAAGAGATCAGGCTTGCGGTTACTGGAAATCAGGGTAGTAGAGTAGAGGACTTGGATGAAGGTGGTCAAAAACTACAAAATTCCAGTTATTATAAATGAACCCATAGGATGTAATACACAGCATGGTGACTATAATGAACAATACTCTATTGTATATCTGAAAGTTGCTAAGAGAGTAGACCTTAAATGTTCACATCACAGGGAAAAAACAATTTGTGACCATGTGTGGTGATGAATGTTAACTAAACTTATGGTAACCAGTTTGAGATGTATATAATTATTAGGTTGTACACCTAAAACTAATACAATGTTATATATTGACTATATGTCTCAAACATTAGCTTCCCAGGTGGCGCTAGTGGTAAAGAACCCATCTGCCAATTCAGGAGACATCAGAGATATGGGTTTGATTCCTGGGTTGGGAAGATCCCCTGGAGGAGGATATGGCAATCCACTCTGGTATTCTTGCCTGGAGAATCCCGTGGACAGAGGAGCCTGACGGGCTACAGTCCATAGGGTCACAACAAATTGGACATGACTGAAGAGACTGAGCATGCACATATCTCAAAAATAGAAATATCAACAGTGACTGAAAAGTTTTTTTACAGTTTATGAAGTGCTTTATCTTATTTTTGATTCTTTATCCACATGTAGACTCTAAAAATGTTTTATCTTGTCAACCTATTAAGGAATAGATGTTTTAAAGTTAAAACACAAATTTTTTTACTATGTTATGAAATTAGTAAAATGTCACATTAGCCCAGGAGGTGTAATGTGGCTACTCGGTGGAAAATCATCAGCTGCTCCATTCTTGAGATGTAAACCTGGGGCATCTTAACCAAATTATAAAATACATGAGAAAACAAATGGTGTTTTATTCTCCTAGTGAAAATTATTTTAAAATATTTTTTTATATCTCTTTCTATGTATGCTCACTCAGTCATGTCCAGCTCTTTGTGATCCCATGGACTATATAGTCCATGGAATTCTCCAGGCCAGAATACTGGAGTAGGTAGCTTTTCTCTTCTCCAGGGGATCTACCCAACCCAGGTCTCCTGCATTGCAGGCAGATTCTTTACCAGCTGAACCACAAGGGAAGCCTACTTTTATATCTAATTCCAGATAAACCTAGTTAGATTTAGAATTTACTAGGACATAAGTATATCAGACTCATTTTTATCTCTATAAACATTCAGAGTGCTTCAACTAGATCCACTGGGGCTCAGGGGTCTGATATGTGTTGCAGAATTGGCTGTGATTTAAAATTGTGGTCGCAATTACAAGTAGTGACTTTTGTCTTCCAGCCACCAAAGACAAAAGCCTTATTTCTCACTTTATTTGTCTAAATTCATTATTTCTAGATTCATATTTTTAAAAATCATCCTTAAAAAATAAGGAGGACTTATGTTGGATTTTGGTTTAAAGTAAATGTGTGCTCCTTGGTTGTGTATTTTAAACAAAATATTGTTTATAAATTAGATATGATATCAGTATTATGCTAATTCAGATCATCCTGCTAGCAACTGGAGTAACTTTCATCCTTTCATAACTATGAATTCTGATGAAATGTTAATAGATGTTTCTTTGTTGTAAAGCTCTTATTCAGAAATATACACTCACAATCCAATTTGTTTCCCTAGGGTTTATATGTTGGGAAGGAATAAAAAATACCAAGGATTGAAAAAGATCTTAGAAGAAATATATTAGAGCTGTTTGGCATAGGTTATGGTACTGTTACATGGGAGGCTTATGTGCAATCTGTGATTAAAAAAACTTAAAAAGTGATTGGGTGCTTGAGAAACAATGCCTATCTCTTTATATGTGGACACACTGTCCAGGCAAATCCTCCTTGTAGAATGGCTATGTACTTTCTTCAGTTGTTACATATATCTGTGGTTAAGGTCTTGTAGCCCTTCCTCTGTATTTTGTAGTCCTCTCTAGTCCAGCTCATCATCAGCACCATTTTACTACCCTACAAATTCTTCTTTCCTTCCTCATCATTTATGAAACTGGAACACGGAGGGAGTTCATAATGGCAGAGAAGGTGGAAAGACACTTGCCAATTTTCCCATTATTATTTTTACTCAGATTCTGTTTAAGACTACTATATTTTAATTATCCACTCTTCTGGGATCTTATTAAATGAGTACCGATGATTGAATGAATATGTTAATCTACTTTCCTAACATCCAACAAGTATGCAGCTAGAATTAGTTCATTTATGCAAGTTCACATATTCCAAACACCTTACCTCTTTGCTAATAGCTATTTATGTAAGAGATTTAATTTCTACTCAATTACCTAAATTTCTTCTATTCATTTTCCCATCTGAATACTTAATACTTAAGAAAATGAATTAAATTGTATTCTAGTTTTATTCATCATTTATTTCAAATGTCTTCATTTATTGATAGGATTTTTTTTCATATATATATGTATACACACACATACTCACACACAAAAGGCTTTCCTGGTGGTTCAGATAGTAAAGAATCTGCCTGCAATGCAGGATACCTGGGTTTGATCCCTGGATAAGGAAGATCCCTTGGAGAAGGAAACGGCAACCCACTCCAGTGTTCTTGCCTAGAGAATTTCATGGACAGAGGAGCCTGGTGGACTACAGTACATGGACTTGCAAAGAGTCAGGCACAACTTAGCACAGACACACATATATCCTTAGTCTCAATTGTTGTAGTAGTGTTGTTCTTCAACATTTGTTAAGGAATCTCTATTATACTGTATACAATATAAGCACAAATATAAGAACACGTTGTTGCTTTTATGGTCATTTCCTTTTATGAAACAAATTGATAGGATGGTAGAGAAAATTGGCATAAGTTGCTTTAGCAATTAATTGCAGTGAATGAAAAGATCCATAAGTGATCTTTCCAATAATTTTATGCAATTCTCTTTGTCACACCTTTAAAGCCCCTTTGTTTAACTAGATTCTCTTCTCTTTTGTTGTTTGATGTTAACTAATACAACATATGCGTATCACTGTTTTAAGATGTTCTTAGAGATGTGATAGTGAAATATTAAGAGCATGAGCTTTGGTAGCAGACAAACCTGCATTCAAATTCTGGCTCTGTTGCTTATTGACTGTGAATTTGTGTAGTTAATTAATGTACATAAGTCCTATTTTCTTTATCTATAAAATAGATATATAATATTATATCTATCTTGGAGAAGGCAATGACAACCCACTCCAGTACTCTTGCCTGGAAAATCCCATAGATGGAGGAGCCTGGTAGGCTGCAGTCCATGGAGTTGCGAAGAGTCAAACACGACTGAGTGACTTAACTTTCACTTTTCACTTTTCACCTTCACTTTTAACTTTCATGCATTGGAGAAGGAAATGGCAACCCACTCCAATGTTCTTGCCTGGGGAATCCCAGGGACAGCAGAGCCTGGTGGGCTGCCGCCTATGGGGTTGCACAGAGTTGGACATGACTGAAGTGACTTAGCAGCAGCAGCATTATATCTATCTTGCAGGGCTACTGTGGGCATATAATAGAATAATGGGCTTCCCAGGTGGCTCAGGGCTCAAGAATTCACTTGTCAGTGCAGGAGATGCAGGAGAAATGGGGTTTTATCCCTGGGTTGGAAAGAGCCCATAGAGGAGGAAATGACAATCCACTCCAGTATTATTACCTGAAAAATGCCATGGACAGAGGAGCCTGGTGGGCTACAGCCCATGGTATCACAAAGAGTCAGACATGACTGAGCAACTGAGAACATACACAGCTTTCTTTATGGTCCAACTCTCATATCCATACATGACTACTGGAAAAACCATAGCTTTGACTATACGGACCTTTACTGGCAAAGTAATGTTTCTGCTTTTTAATATGCTGTCACCGATGCAATGGACATGAGTTTGAGCAAACATTGGTAGATAGTGAAGGACAGGGAAGCCTGGTGTGCTGCAGTCCATGGGGTCACAAAGAATCGGACACGACTTGGTGACTAAACAACAACAGCAACAAGGGAATGTTATGAAAATTTCATAGCATTAACACACTATGGAATCTTAGTCAAAGCTATGGTTCTTCCTGTAGCCATGTATGGATGAGAGTTGGACCATAAAGAAAGCTTGAACACTGAGGCATTGATGCTTTTGAACTGTGTTGTTGGAGGACGACTTAGCAGAGTTCTTTGAGACTCTTGAGAGTTCCTTGGACAGCAAGGAGATCAAATCAGTCAATCCTAAAGGAAATCAACCCCAAATATTCATTGGAAAGATTTATATTGAAGCTGAAGCCACAATACTTTGGTCACCTGATGAGAAGAACTGACTCATTGGAAAAGATCCTGATGCTGGGAAAGAGTGAAGGCAGGAGGGTAAGGGTATGACAGAGGATGAGATGGTTGGATGGCATCACTGATTTGATGGACATGAGTTTGAGCAAGCTCCGGGAGTTGGTGATGGACAGGGAAACCTGGCATGCTGCAGTCTACGGGGTTGCAAAGAGTCAGACACGACTGAGTGACTGAACTGAACTGAATTTACATGTAATTCAATCAAGCACTTTTAAGTGTACAGTTTCATGAAATTTTATTATTATATCCAATCATGTAATGAGTCACATAATGAGTCACATTTCCATCAAGCCAAAGTTTCTTTTGTGCTCACTCTTTTGCTGTCAATTTCTTCACTCAAAACTCATGCCTTGTTAACTACAGATTTTTGTTTTGTTACTATATCTTTAGTTTTTCCAGGATTTCATTTTAGAAAATTTACATTTGATAGAGACTTTTATGTCTGATTTGTTCACACCATAGTGCTATTGAGATTAATCCATGCTGTATGTGTCAGCAATCTCTTTCTAGTTGCTGAATACTACTTCACTATAGAGATATAGCACAATTCATTTATTTGTTTACACATTGATGGTTATTTTGTTTATTTAAAACCCTTGCCTTCTATGACTAAAACCATTATAAACATTAGTTTACAAGTCCTTTTGAGGATATATGTTTTCATTTATCTTGATTAAGTTAGGGGAATAAGATCAATAATAATTGTATGTTTAACTATATAAGGAACTGTGAAACTCTGAATATACCATTTTATATTCCAAGTGCATCCTCATAGAGGTATATGAGAGTCCCAGTTCCTCCACCTCATCCCCCAACTTGGTAATATTAATCTTTTACATTTTAGGGTTTTCTAGTACATGCAGAGAGTATCTCCTTGTGGTTTTGTTTTGCCTTTCCTTAATAACTGGTGATGCTGAGCATATTTCATGTGCTTATTTGCCAGTCATTTATATTTATTTAGTTTGTTCTACTATGTCCACTTCACTATTGCATTGCTTACCTTCTTATAAGTGATTAATTAAGACTTCTGTTATAATGTTAAATAGAGGTGATGACAGAGGACATTCTTGTTTTCAAAATTAGGGGAAAAGAAGGCATTCTTTCAGCATGAATATATTAGCATACATATTAGCTTTTCATTAATATTCCTTAACAGGGTAAGGAATTTCCCTCTCTTTTTAGTTTGTTGATTGTTTTATTTTTTATTGTTAATGGTAATAAGTCTTTTCACATGACCTTTTATACTGAGATGACCATAAGGTTTTTCTTTTTATTTTCTTCCCTTTTTTAAAAGTTACATCAATTGATTTGTGTATGTTGAGACAAGTTGCATTCCTATGGACATAGTTTGTTCATGATGTATTATTATTACATGTATCTTGACTCAATTTGTTTGCCAAGCCTTTGTTGTGGATTCAGTATCTTTTATTGAGAGATATTTGTCTATAGTTTTCTTGATGCATAATATCTTTTTTCTAGTTTTAGTATCAGAATAATGAGTCTGGAATTGTTCCTAACTCTTCTACCTTTCAGAAATATTTGTATAGAACTGGTATAATTTCCTCCTCAAATATTTGGTACAATTTACTAATGAAGCCATCCTGGCCTGAAGCGTTCTTTGTGTGAAGATTTTTAATTGTTCAATTACTTTTTGATAAATTAAAGGACTGCTTAGTTTATTGATGTTATACACTGTCTTCTTGACAGATTCCATAGTGTGTTAATGCTATAAGATTTTCATAACATTCCCTTGTTGTTGTTGTTGTTCAGTTGCCAAGTCGTGTCTGACTCTGTGACCCCATGAACTACAGCACGCCAGGCTTCCCTGTCCTTCACTATCTCCCAATGTTTGCTCAAACTCATGTCCGTTGAGTCGGTGATGCCATCCAACCATCTTATACTCTGTTGCCTCTTTCTCCTCTTGCCTTCAATCTATCCCAGCATCAGGGCCCTTTTCAATGAGTCATTTCTTTGCATCAGGTGGCCAAAGTATTGGAGCTTCAGCATCAGTCTTTCCAATGAATATTCAGGGTTGATTTCCTTGGAGATTGACTGGTCCTCTCCTTGCTGTCCAAGGGACTCTGAAGAGTCTTCTGCAGCACTACAATTAAAAAAAAAATCAATTCTTCAGTGCTCAGCCTTCATTATGGTCTAACTCTCACATCTGTACATGATTACTAGAAAAACCATAGCTTTAAATGGACCTTTGTCAGCAAAGTGATGTCTCTGCTTTTTTTTTTTTAATATATATATTGTTTTTTTCCATTTATTTTTATTAGTTGGAGGCTATTACTTTACAATATTGTAGTGGTTTTTGTCATACATTGACATGAATCAGCCATGGATTTACATGCATTCCCCATCCCTATCCCCCCTCCCACATCCCTCTCCACCAGATTCCTCTATATGCAAAACAGAAAAAGAGACACAGATGTACAGAACAGACTTTTGGACTCTGTGGGAGAAGGCGAGGGTAGGATGTTTTGAGAGAACAGCATCGAAACATGTATATTACCTAGGGTGAAACAGATTACCAGCCCAGGCTGGATGCATGAGACAAGTGCTCAGGCCTGTCTCTGCTTTTTGATACACTGTCTAGGTTTGTCCTAGTTTTTCTTCCAAGGAGTGTCTTTTAATTTCATGGCTGCATTCACCATCCATATTGATTTTGTAGCCCAAGAAAATAAAATCTGCCACTGTTTCCATTTTTTCCCCATCTATTTGCCATGAAGTGCTGGGACTGGATACCAAGATCTTAGTTTTTTGAATGTTGAGTTTTTTTTTTTTTTTTTTAATTTCCTTTTGCATTTACTTAATAAATATCTCATCAGTACCCAGCCTACTAAATCATGTATTTTAAATCACATTTTATTTTATTTTTTATTATTATTATTTTTTTTTCCAGTGGGTTTTGTCATACATTGATATGAATCAGCCATGGAGTTACATGTATTCCCCATCCCGATCCCCTCTCCCACCTCCCTCTCCACCAGATTCCTCTGGGTCTTCCCAGTGCACCAGGCCCGAGCACTTGTCTCATGCATCCCACCTGGGCTGGTGATCTGTTTCACTATGGATAATATACATGCTGTTCTCTCGAAATATCCCACCTTCGCCTTTTACCACAGAGTCCAAAAGTCTGTTCTGTACATCTGTGTCTCTTTTTCTGTTTTGCTTATAGGGTTGTCATTACCATCTTTCTAAATTTCATATATATGTGTTAGTATGCTATAATGTTCTTTATCTTTCTGGCTTACTTCACTCTGTATAATGGGTTCCAGTTTCATCCATCTCATTAGAACTGATTCAAATGAATTTTTTTTAATGGCTGAGTAATATTCCATGGTGTATATATACCACAGCTTCCTTATCTATTCGTCTGCTGATTGGCATCTAGGTTGCTTCCATGTCCTGGCTATTATAAACAGTGCTGCGATGAACATTGGGGTGCACGTGTCTCTTTCAGATCTGGTTTCCTCAGTGTGTATGCCCAGAAGTGGGATTGCTGGGTCATATGGCAGTTCTATTTCCAGTTTTTTAAGAAATCTCCACACTGTTCTCCATAGTGGCTGTACTAGTTTGCATTCCCACCAACAGTGTAAGAGGGTTCCCTTTTCTCCACACCCTCTCCAGCATTTATTGCTTGTAGACTTTTGGATAGCAGCCATCCTGACTGGCGTGTAATGGTACCTCATTGTGGTTTTGATTTGCATTTCTCTGATAATGAGTGATGTTGAGCATCTTTTCATGTGTTTGTTAGCCATCTGTATGTCTTCTTTGGAGAAATGTCTGTTTAGTTCTTTGGCCCATTTTTTGATTGGGTCATTTATTTTTCTGGAATTGAGCTGCAGGAGTTGCTTGTATATTTTTGAGATTAATCCTTTGTCTGTTGCTTCATTTGCTATTATTTTCTCCCAATCTGAGGGCTGTCTTTTCACCTTGCTTATAGTTTCCTTTGTTGTGCAAAAGCTTTTAAGTTTCATTAGGTCCCATTTGTTTATTTTTGCTTTTATTTCCAATATTCTGGGAGGTGAGTCATAGAGGATCCTGCTGTGATTTATGTCGGAGAGTGTTTTGCCTATGTTCTCCTCTAGGAGTTTTATAGTTTCTGGTCTTACATTTAGATCTTTAATCCATTTTGAGTTTATTTTTGTGTATGGTGTTAGAAAGTGTTCTAGTTTCATTCTTTTACAAGTGGTTGACCAGTTTTCCCAGCACCACTTGTTAAAGAGGTTGTCTTTTTTCCATTGTATATCCTTGCCTCCTTTGTCAAAGATAAGGTGTCCATAGGTTCGTGGATTTATCTCTGGGCTTTCTCTTCTGTTCCATTGATCTACATTTCTGTCTTTGTGCCAGTACCATACTGTCTTGATGACTGTGGCTTTGTAGTAGAGTCTGAAGTCAGGCAGGTTGATTCCTCCAGTTCCATTCTTCTTTCTCAAGATTACTTTGGCTATTCGAGGTTTTTTGTATTTCCATACAAATTGTGAAATTATTTGTTCTAGTTCTGTGAAAAATACCGTTGGTAGCTTGATAGGGATTGCATTGAATCTATAGATTGCTTTGGGTAGAATAGCCATTTTGACAATATTGATTCTTCCAATCCATGAACACGGTATGTTTCTCTATCTATTTGTGTCCTCTTTGCTTACTTTCATCAGTGTTTTATAGTTTTCTATGTATAGGTCTTTTGTTTCTTTAGGTAGATATACTCCTAAGTATACTGTTCTTTTTGTTGCAATGGTGAATGGTATTGTTTCCTTAATTTCTCTTTCTGTTTTCTCATTGTTAGTGTATAGGAATGCAAGGGATTTCTGTGTGTTAATTTTATATCCTGCAACTTTACTATATTCATTGATTAGTTCTAGTAATTTTCTGGAAGAGTCTTTAGGGTTTTCTATGTAGAGGATCAAGTCATCTGCAAACAGTGAGAGTTTCACTTCTTCTTTTCCTATCTGGATTCCTTTTACTTCTTTTTCTGCTCTGATTGCTGTGGCCAACACTTCCAAAACTGTGTTGAATAGTAGTGGTGAGAGTGGGCACCCTTGTCTTGTTCCTGATTTCAGGGGACATGCTTTCATTTTTCACCATTGAGGCTAATGCTTGCTGTGGGTTTGTCATATATAGCTTTTATTATGTAGCAGTGTGTTCCTTCTATTCCTGCTTTCTGGAGAGTTTTAATCATAAATGGATGTTGTATTTTGTCAAAGGCTTTCTCTGCATCTATTGAGATAATCATATGGTTTTTATCTTTCAATTTGTTAATGTGGTGTATTACATTGGTTGATTTGCGGATATTAAAGAATCCTTGCATTCCTGGGATAAAGCCCACTTGGTCATGGTGTATGATTTTTTTAATATGTTGTTGGATTCTATTTGCTAGAATTTTGTTAAGGATTATTGCATCTAAGTTCATCAGTGATATTGGCCTGTAGTTTTCTTTTTTTGTGGCATCTTTGTCTGGTTTTGGAATTAGGGTGATGGTGACCTCATAGAATGAGTTTGGAAGTTTACCTTCTGCAATTTTCTGGAAGAGTTTGAGTAAGATAGGTGTTAGCTTTTCTCTAAATTTTTGGTAGAATTCAGCTGTGAAGCCATCTGGTCCTGGGCTTTTGATTGCTGGAAGATTTCTGATTACAGTTTCGGTTTCCTTGCTTGTGATGGCTCTGTTAAGATCTTCTATTTCTTCCTGGTTCAGTTTTGGAAATTTATACGTTTCTAAGAATTTGTCCATTTCTTCCAAGTTGCCCATTATTTTTTGGCATAGAACTGCTGATAGTAGTGTCTTATGATACTTTGTATTTCAGTGTTGTCTGTTGTGATCTCTCCATTTTCATTTCTAATTTTCTTAATTTGGTTCTTCTCTGTTTCTTAATGAGTCTTGCTCATGGTTTGTCAATTTTGTTTATTTTTTCAAAAAACCAGCTTTTAGCTTTGTTGATTTTTGCTATGGTCTCTTTAGTTTCTTTTGCATTTATTTCTGCCCTAATTTTTAAGATTTCTTTCCTTCTGCTAACCCTGGGGTTCTTAATTTCTTCCTTCTCTAATTGCTTTAGGTGTAGAGTTAGGTTATTTATTTGGCTTTTGTTTGTTTCTTGATGTAAGCCTGTAGTGATATGAACCTTCCCCTTAGCACTGCTTTTACAGTGTCCCGTAGGTTTTGGGTTGTTGTGTTTTCATTTTCATTCATTTCTATGCATATTTTAATTTCTTTTTTGATTTCTTCTATGATTTATTGGTTATTCAGAAGCATGTTATTTAGCCTCCATATGTTTGAAATTTTAACAATTTTTTCCTGTAATTGAGATCTAATCTTACTGTACTTTGGTCAGAAAAGATGACTGAAATGATTTCAATATTTTTGAATTTTCCAAGACCAGATTTATGGCCCAGGATGTGATCTATTCTGGAGAAACTTCCGTGTGCACTTAAGAAAAAGGTCAAGTTGATTGTTTTGGGGTGGAATGTCCTATAGACAACAATTAGGTCTAGCTGGTCCATTGTGTCATTTAAGGTTTGTGTTTCCTTGTTAATTTTCGGTTTAGTTAATTTATCCATAGTTGTGACTGAGGTATTAAAGTCTCCCACTATTATTGTGTTACTATTAATTTCCTCTTTCATACTCGTTAGCGTTTGCCATACATATTGTGGTGCTCCTATGTTGGGTGCATATATATTTATAATTGTTATATCTTCTTCTTGGATTGATCTTTGATCATTATGTAGTGTCCTTTTTGTCTCTTTTCACATCCTTTATTTGAAAGTCTATTTTATCTGATATGAGTATTGCAACTCCTGCTTTCTTTTGGTCTGTGTTTGCGTGAAATATTTTTTTCCAGCCCTTCACTTTTAGTCTGTATGTGTCTCTATTTTGAGGTGGATCTCTTGTAGACAGCATATATAGGAGTCTTATTTTTGTATCCATTCAGCCAATCTTTGTCTTTTGGTTGGGGCATTCAACCCATTTACATTTAAGGTAATGATTGATAGGTGTGGTCCCGTTGCCATTTACTTTGTTGTTTTGGGTTCACGTTTATACAACCTTTCTGCATTTCCTGTCTAGAGAAGATCCTTTAGCATTTGTTGAAGAGCTGGTTTGGTGGTGCTGAATTCTCTCAGCTTTTGCTTGTCTGTAAAGCTTTTGAATTCTCCTTCATATCTGAATGAGATCCTTGCTGGATACAGTAATCTAGGTTGTAGGTTATTCTCTTTCATTACTTTCAGTATGTCCTGCCATTCCCTTCTGGCCTGGAGGGTTTGTATTGATAGATCAGCTGTTATCCTTATGGGAATCCCTTTGTGTTATTTTTTGTTTCTCCCTTGCTGCCTTTAATATTTGTTCTTTGTGTTTGATCTTTGTTAATTTGATTAATATGTGTCTTGGGGTGTTTCGCCTTGGGTTTATCCTGTTTGGGACTCTCTGGGTTTCTTGGACTTGGGTGGCTATTTCCTTCCCCATTTTAGGGAAGTTTTCAGCTATTATCTCCTTGAGTATTTTCTCATGGCCTTTCTTTTGTCTTCTTCTTCTGGGACTCCTATGATTCGAATGTTGGGGTGTTTCACATTGTCCCAGAGGTCCCTGAGGTTGTCCTCATTTCTTTTGATCCTTTTTTCTTTTTTCCTCTCTGCTTCATTTATTTCCACCATTTTATCTTCTACCTCACTTATCCTGTCTTCTGCCTCCGTTATTCTACTCTTGGTTCCCTCCAAAGTGCTTTTGATCTCATTCATTGCATTATTCATTTTTAATTGACTCTTTTTTATTTCTTCTAGGTCTTTATTAAACAGTTCTTGAATCTTTTCAATCTTTGTTTCCAGGCTATTTATCTGTAACTCCATTTTGTTTTCAAGATTTTGGATCATTTTTATTATCATTATTCTAAATTCTTTTTCAGGTAGATTCCCTATCTCCTCCTCTTTTGTTTGACTTGGTGGGCATTTTTCATGTTCCTTTACCTGTTGGGTATTTCTTTGCCTTTTCATCTTGTTTAGATTGTTGTGTCTGGAGTGGGCTTTCTGTATTCTGGAGGTCTGTGGTTCCTTTTTATTGTGGAGGTTTTACCCAGTGGGTGGGGTTGGACGATTGGCTTGTCAAGGTTTCCTGGTTAGGGAAGCTTTCATCGGTGTTCTGGTGCATGGAGCTAGATTTCTTCTCTCTGGAGTGCAATGGAGTGCCCAGTAATGAGTTTTGAGATGGGTCTATGTGTTAGGTGTGACCTTGGGCAGGCTGTATGTTGACATTCAGGGCTATGTTCCTGCATTGCTGGAGAATTTGCGTGGTATGTCTTGCTCTAAAACTTATTGGCTCTTGGGTGGTGGTTGGTTTCAGTGTAGGTATGGAGGCTTTTGGACGGTCTCTTATTACTTAAAGTTCCATGTAGTCAGGAGTTTTCTGGTGTTCTCAGGTTTTGGGCTTTAGTCTCCTGCCTTTGGATTTCAGTTTTATTCTTCCAGTTGTCTCAAGACTTCTCCAACTATACAGCACTGATAATAAAACTAGGTTAATAGCGAAAAGATTTTCCCCTGTGAGGGACACCCAGAGAGGTTCACAGAGTTACATGAAGAAGAGGAGAGGGAGGAGGGAGATAGAGATGAGCAGGAGGAGAAAAAGGGGGACTCAAGAGGAGAGAGACAGATCTACGCAGTTGTCTGTTCCCAGAGTGTTCTCCATAGCCCAGACACCCACAAAGATTCACAGAATTGGATTGGGAAGAGAAGGGGAAAGGAGGAAATAGAGGTGTTCTGAGGTAGAAAACGGAGAGTCAAGATTGGGAGAGAGTAATCAACACACTCCTGAATAAAAATAGGAACTGAATATTGGATTCTTAAATGTCCACAATTTATACCATATACTTAAAAACAAAGAATCAAAATCTAGAGTAGAGTTTAGACTCTTAAAAATACAATATTAAAAACAAAAACCAAAACACACACAAAAAATTTAGATATATATATGAAGTTCGGTTTAAAAATAGGGCTTCTCTCTCTCTCTCTTTTTTTTTGTAAGGTTATAGTGTAATGAAAATGAAAATTAAGGAGTAGTACAGGAGTAATAGAGGACTGTAAAAGGAAATCAGAGAAAAAGAAAATTAGAAAATAGAAGAGAAAAAGGAAAAAAAAAGAAAAAAAAATTTCCTAAATAAAAAAATCATAAAAATCTATGAAAATGAAAGTTAAGGAGTAATGGGGGAGTAATAGGGAATTTTAAAAGAAAATAAAAGTGAAAAAATAAAAAAAGAAAAAAGAATTTTTTTTTTTTTACTTAAAAAAAAAAGTAAAAATATATCTAGGAATTTCTCTGGAGCTGTTGCAGTCAGTGTGGGTTCGGTTCAGTTTCAGATAGCTCCTCATTCCAGCTTAGACTTCTTGATATCTACAGGCCCCTTCCTGTGTAGTCGGTGTTTTCTACAGGGATTTTCATCTGTTGCACCTGTCCCTTCTGAAGCGGTTCCCTTTGTTTATTTGGCTTCTGTTTGCCGGTCTCTTCAAGTGCCTAATTTCTGCCCTGACACAGGCGGGCGGAGGTGGTCTCTTATTCAGGTTGCTAGTTTCCCCACGCCGCGGGGAGGGGCTGGGGCTGCTTTCTCAGTCTACGCCGCTCAGGCTCCCGGCTGCTCTATACGGAGCGTGCCCTGCGCTGTGCGCAGTTCCAGCCCTCGGGTGTTCCACAAAAGCGTGGAACAAAAACCTGCGCCTGCTTTTTGTGCCTTCCCCATCTGAGCGGCTCAGGCAGCCAGGAGCTTGATGGGTGCACTCTCCCCAGGTGCAGCACGCCTTCTCCCCTCCATGGTACCATTCTCAGTTTCCACCCACGCCAGTCAGGTGAGTGCACCTTCTGCCCTCCACGGCCCTAGCCCCAGTCCCCGCCCAAGCCGGTCGGGTGCCTGCGCCCTGCGTCTCGCCACGACCCTCCTGGCGGATGTCGACCATCCAGAATCTCAGGAGGTCTTTGATTAGAAACTGGAGGCCTGTTTGCAGTGCGGTAGGGGATAAGGTCCTTGGGGCCGAGCCTGCCCCTTTCCCCTCACCCCTGCCTCTTGCCTCCAGCAGGGCTGAGCTGGTTCGCAGCCTGCCAGCTCTTCTCTGGACTTGCTTGGTCCCTTTGTTCTGCGAACGGTCGGCAGTGTGTTCAGGCCGGTTAATTATCTCTCTCTCTCTCTTGCTATCCCACAGTTTAAGTTGGTAACTCACAAAAGCTCCCTCTGATTGTCCTCAGGGCACTCAGGCCCATTCCTTACCCTAAGCAATGCCGCCCGCTCCTCTCTGTTCCACCCCCACTTGCTGGTAGCGGATGCAGGCGTCTGGGGTACTTTTCTGCTGGGAGTTGCTTTTAGGCACATAATCTATGGGTTTTATTTATTGTTCCCCTCCCAGTCAGGTTGCCCTCTGAGATTCAAAAACTTCCCCCAGACCCGCCAGTGCGAGGGTTTCCTGGTGTTTGGAAACTTCCTTGATTAAGACTCCCTTCCCGGGATGGATCTCCATCCTTAGCTCTTTTGTCTCTCTTTTTATCTTTTATATTTTGTCCTACCTCCTTTCGAAGACAATGGGTTGCTTTTCTGGGCGCCTGATGACCTCAGCTAGCGATCAGAAGTTGTTTTGTGAAGTTTGCTCTGCGTTCAATTATTCTTTTGATGAATTTGTAGGAGAGAAAGTGGCCTCCCCATCCTATTCCTCCGCCATCTTGGCTCCTCCCTCTCCAGGTGTTTCTTGACTTCCTACTTTTTCATTCCAGTCCACTATAATGAAAAGGACATCTTTTTTGTGTGTTAATTCTAAAAGGTCTTGTAGGTCTTCATAGAATCGTTGAACTTCATCTTCTTCAGCATTGCTTGTTGGGGCATACACTTGAATTACCGTGATATTGAATGGTTTGCCTTGGAAATGAACAGAGATCATTCTGTCATTTTTGAGATTGCATCCAACTACTGCATTTCTGAATATTTTTTGACTATGATGGCTACTCCATTTTTTTCTAAGGGATTCCTGCCCACAGTAGTAGATATAATGGTCATCTGAGTTAAATTCACCCATTCCAGTCCATCTTATTATGCTGATTCCTAGAATGTCGATGTTCACTCTTGTCATCTCCTGTTTGACCATTTCAATTTGCCTTGATTCATGGACATAACATTCCAGGTTCCTATGCAATATTGCAAAGGAATACAGCAATCAATGCAAAGAAATAGAGGAAAACAGTAGAATGTGAAAGACTAGAGATCTCTTCAAGAAAATTAGAGATACCAAGGGAATATTTCATGCAAAGATGGACTCAATAAAGGACAGACATGGTGTGGACTTAACAGAAGCAGAAGATATTAAGAAGAGGTGGCAAGAATACACAGAAGTTTACAAAAAAAGATCTTCACAACCCAGATAATCACGAAGACGTGATCACTCACACTCACCTAGTGCTGGACATCCTGGAATGTGAAGTCAGGTGGGCCTTAGAACACTATGAACAAAGCTAGTGGAGGTGATTGAATTCCAATTGAGCTATTCAAATCCTGAAAGATGATGCTGTGAAGGTGCTGCACTCAATATGCCAGCAAATAAAGTAATGCTCAAAATTCTCCAATCCAGGCTTCAGCAATACGTGAACCATGAACTTCCAGATGTTCAAGATGGCTTTAGAAAAGGCAGAGGAACCAGAGATCAAATTGCCAACATCTGCTGGATCATCAAAAAAGCAAGAGAGTACCAGAAAAACATCTATTTCTGCTTTATTGACTATGCCAAAGCCTATGACTGTGTGGATCACAAAAAAAAAAAAAAAAAAAAAAAAAAAAAAAATTGGAAAATCCTGAAAGAGATGGGAATACCAGACAACTTGACTTGCCTCTTGAGAAACCTGTATACAGGTCAGGAAGAAACAGTTAGAACTGGACATGGAACAACATACTGGTTCCAAATAGGAAAAGGAATACATCAAGTTTGTATATTTTCACCCTGTTTATTTAGCTTATATGCAGAGTACATCATGAGAAATGCTGGGCTGGAGGAAGCACAAGCTGGAATCAAGATTGCCGGGAGAAATATCAATAATCCTACATATGCAGATGATACCACCCTTACGGCAGAACGTCCAGAGGAACTAAAGAGACTCTTGATGAAACTGAAAGAAGAGAGTGAAAAAGTTGGCTTAAAGCTCAACATTCAGAAAACTAGGATCATGGCATCTGGCCCCATCACCTCATGGGAAATAGATGGGGAAACAGTGTCAGACTTTATTTTTGGGGGATCCAAAATCACTGTGGATGATGATTGCAACCATGAAATTAAAGGACACTTACTCCTTGGAAGGAAATTTATGACCAACCTAGACAGCATATTAAAAAGAAGAGACATTAGTTTGCCAACAAAGCCCGTCTAGTGAAGGCTATGGTTTTTCCCATAGTCATGTATGGATGTGAGATTTGGACAGTGAAGAAATCTGAGCGCCAAAGAATTGATGCTTTTGAACTGTGGTGTTGGAGAAGACTCTTGAGAGTCCCTTGGACTGCAAGATCCAACCAGTCCATCCTAAAGGAGATCAGTCCTGGGTGTTCACTGGAAGGACTGATGTTGAAGCTGAAACTCCAATACTTTGGCCACCTCATGCGAAGAGTTGACTCATTGTAAAAGACCCTGATGCTGGGAAAGATCAATGGCAGGAGGAGAAAGGGATGACAGAGGATGAGATAGCTGGATGACATCACCAACTCGATGGACATGGGTTTGCCTAGACTCCGAGAGTTGGTGATGGACAGGGAGGCGTGTTGTGCTGCAGTTCATGGGGTCGCAAAGATTTGGACACGACTGAGCAACTGAACTGAACTGAATTGAATTTCCTTATAAGGGCACAAAACAGATTGAATTTGGGTCTATCCTAATGACTTCTTTTTAAATGAATTGCATATTTTTTTTTTTTTATCCTCAAAAGAATCAGCATTTTCATTTCACACAGAAATAACATGGGCAACACCCGCTGAGCACTATGGTAGCTACTTTATATAAGCTGCAGCTGCTACTGCTGCTAAGTCGCTTCAGTCGTGTTTGACTCTGTGCGACCCCATAGACGGAGCCCACCAGGCTCCCCCAACCCTGGGATTCTCCAGGCAAGAATATTGGAGTGGGTTGCCATTTCCTTCTCCATGAATTGCATATTTAAAGGTCATATCTCCAAGTACAGTCACATTATAAGGTACTGGAGATTTAGACTTCAGCATGTAAGTTGACAGGGACACAGTTGAGTAAATAATAATACTTTACCCTTGGGCACCTCAAATTTATGTCCTCAGATTCACTCTCACCTCCAATGTTCCAAAGTCTTAACCCATTCCAGTATCAGCTCCCAAATCCCAATTTTCTACTAAATATCATCTAAGCCAAGTATGGAAGAGACCTGAAATATGATTCAACTGAGACAAAATTTCTCAGCAACAGTTAATTTGTCAAACCAGGAGAGTTTTCTGCTACCAAAATACAATGGTGAAACAGGCATAATAGAAACATTTCCATAACAAAAGGCAAAAATCAGAGGAAAAAAATGGAGTCATGGGTTCTAACCAAGCACAAAACTAAGCAGGGCAAATTCCATTAGATTTTAAGACTCAAGAATTATTCATTGTCTCAATGCTCTGTCCTCTGTGACAATGTGGGTGATCACACCCACTAGGTCCACTGAGGTGGCTGCCCACCCTTTGTAGCCCTTTCTGGTGGCATTATTCTTGAGGTTCTAGGCAGCAGCATCCTGGTTTTCTGAAACTGAGAAGAAGACAGCATCGACTCCCTTAACCTGTGCCTTCTGGACCTGTGGTGTGAGTAGCAACCCTGTTAATCTCTGAATCACCTTTGGGATAATTATTTCCTTTTATTGAAGGGTAATGCAAACTAGCAGCTGGATAGCTATGTTATCCTGCCTTGTAAAATCCTAGCCACCCAGAAGCTTTCCTTAATTTAGTTCTATCTCTGTCCTCTTTAGTCCAAGATGGCAGTATTTATGCTGGAATAACCTCATCTCTATTCCTGCCTTCTGCTGAGATGGTTGGTTAGATCCATGACTCATACCCATAATCTCTTTATTAGTGATTATTGAGCTGAATACTAAGGTTTGTCTCCAGAATTTGCTTTCTTACCTTTTGCAGTATAGATAGGCTTAGAGTTTTCCACACACTGAAATTCCAGTTCCTTTGTGCTTGACATCCCCTCCTCAATTTCTCTCTTTCCTCTTGTAGTTTACTAAAAGTAGCAAGGACAAATCAGGTTGTGCTTCAAGATTTTGCTTAGAAAATCCCTCAGCTAAATACTTGAGTTCACAACTCACAAGTTCTACCTTATACAAAGTGTTAGAGTACATTTAAGTCAAGTTTCTTGCTACTTTATAGCAACGTTAACTTCTCCTTCAATGCCCAATAATAGATTCTTTGTTTCCATGTGAATCTTCACCAGGATGACCTTTAAGATTCATATTTACCCTAATAATAGCTTTAAGTGAATTGAGGTTTTTTAACATCATCCTCAAAATTCTTCCATGTTCTATTCATTACTCATTTACAAAGTCACTTCCACATTATCAGTTTTTTTCCATACATCAGGACTACTTCATAGAAGCAAAATCTGTGTACTCCATAAAACAGAATTAAGAATAACTATATATTAATCTATCTATTTACCTAACTATGATTATATATATGTATAAATAGATAGATAGACATAGATGAGAGAGAATTTGATGAATTGGCTCATACACTTGTTAGATTTTGCAAGACCAAAACATTCAAGGTATTCCAGCAGACTGGGAAACCAAAGGAAGTGCTATAGTTTGAGTCTATAACACTGACCTGACAGTGGTATCAGTATTAGGGTAATAGAGGTTTCATACTGGGTTCCTCCATTTAATTTTTTTGTAAGATTTTGAGAAGTATTTGTGTTAAATCTTCTTTATTCATTTCCAGCTTTATTGAGATATAATTGACACAACATTATGTAAGTTAAAGGTGTACAGTGTAGTTGATCTGATACATTTATACATTTCTATATGAATACTACCATGCATGCATTTGTGCCAAGTCGCTTCAGTCCTGTCCAACTCTTTGTGACCCTATGGACTATAGCCTGTCAGGCTCCTCTGTCCTTGGGATTCTCCAAGCAAGAATACTGGAGTGGATTGGCATGCCCTCCTCCAGGGGATCTTCCCGACCCAGGAAACGAACCTGAGTCTCTTAGGTCCCCTGCATAAGCAGACAGGTTCTTTACCACTAGCATCACCTGGGAAGCCCAAGTACTACTATAGCATTAGCTAACATCTTCATCACATCACATTTTTTGTGTTTTTGTGTGTGCGGTGAGAAAATTTAAGATCAACTCTTTAGACTTTCAAGTATATAATGAAGTATCATTAACTATAATCACTATGCTTAAACATGTTATAAGTGAAAGTTTGTACTCTAACATCATTTTCCACTCCCTAGACTCTAGTAATTAACACTTTGTTCTTGTTTTTATGATTTCAGTGTTTTTTGAATTCTGCATAAATTGATACCATATGTTTATCTTCTAACATATGTGAATTAATATCTCTCTGTGGTTTTGATATGCATTTCCCTGATGATTAGTAATGTCAAGAACCTTTTCATGTAGCTGGTGGATATTTGAAAGTCTTCATTAGAAGAATATCTATTCCTTACCTCTGTCCATTTTTGATCAAATTTTCATTCTACTATTGATTTATATGAGTTCTTCACACATTTTGTATATTAACTACTTATCAGATATAGGATTTGAAAACATTTATCCAATTAATGTCTTACTTTTTAATTTTGTTGATTATTTCTTTTGCTATGCAGAAGTTTCTAGTTTGATGTAGTCCCACTTGTTCATATTTGCTTTTGTTACTTGCACTTTTGGTATTATAGTCAAGCAATCATTACTAAGACTGATAAGGGCTTTTCTTTGCTTTATTCTAGGAGTTTTATGCTTTAAGGACTTATGTTTGTGTTTTTAAAGCATTTTAAACTAATTTTTGTGAATTATACAGGATTTGGTTTCATTCTTCTGAATGTAGTTATCCAGTTTTCCCTGCACCATTTGTTGAAGAGAATATTCTTTTTCCATGGAGAGTTTTTGGCTCCTCTGTCAAGTACTAGTTGACCATATATGTGAGGGCTTATTTGTGGGCTTTCTATTCTGTTCCATTGATCTCAGTATCTTTTTTTTTTTTTTTTTGCCACTGCTAAACTGTTTTGATTTCTATAGCTTTGGAGTATACTTTGAAATCAGTAATGTTCTAGCTTTGTTCTTCTTTCTTAGAATGGCTTCAGCTATTTTGGGTCTTTTGTATATCTTTACAAATTGTAGAATAGTTTTTTTTCTGTTTCTTTGAAAACTGGTATTGGAATATTGATAGCAATTTTGTCTATAAATTGCTTTTGGTAATAAAGGCATTTTAACACCATTATTTCTTCTGATCCTCAAATAGTATCTTTCCATTTGTGTATTCTTCAACTTCTTTCATCAAAGTCTTGTAATTAAAGTGTAGATATTTTTCATACCTTTGGTTAAATTTACTCCTAATTATTCTATTATTTTTGATTCTATTGTGGATGACATTTTAAAACTTTACTTTGTGGAAATTTTGTTTTTAGTGTATAGAAATTCAACTGTTTTGGCTTTTTTTTTTTTTATCTTGCAGCATAACTGAATTTGCTAATTATCTGCAACAAATTTTTGTGGTGTCTTTGGGATTTTACATAGGAGATGATTCTTGTAAGCAAAATTAACCTTTTCCCTTTTTTTTTTTTAATTTCTTCTATTTCTTTATCTTGCTCTATTGTTCTGACTGTACTTCCAGTACTATATTAAATAGGAGTGGTGAGAGTGGTAATCCTTGTCATTCCTGATCATAGAGGGAAACTTTCAATATTTCACCATTGTACTGAGCTATTAATATGTTTCTCTTACAACAGTGTGCTAAGCATTTCTATTATGAAAGGAGAATGTATTTTGTCTAGTGCTTTTTTAGCATTTCTTTAGATGACATTACGAATATTATTATTCTACTTATATGGTATATCATATTAATTAATTTGCCTATATAAAATATTCTTGCATCCCAGGGATAAATCTCACTTGTTCATGGTATATGATCCTTTTCATGTGTTGTTGAATTCAGTTTGCATCTGTATTCATTATGAATTTTTTCTGTAGTTTTATTTTCTTACAGCAGTGCCCTTCTCTAGATTGTGCTGGGGTAACACTTGTCTTGTAAAATGAGTTTAGGTGTGTTTCCTTCTCTTCAATTTTTGTAAACGTTTGAGGATATTTGCTAATCCTTCTTTAAGTATATGTTAGAATTTTCCAATGAAACCACCTGATCGCTGGCTTTTCTATTCTGGAGGTATTTAGATTATTAATTCAATCTCTTGTTATTGGTTTCTGATTTGATTTTTCCTGCATGATTCAGTCCTGGAAGGTTGTATTTCAAGGAATTCAATTCAATTCAAGGTGTTCAATTCATTGATAGTGTCTCATGAACATTTGTATTAATATTTCTGTACTCTCCATTTTAAGGTCTCTTCCATTTCTGAATTTCTTGATTTCAGTCCTCTCTTTTTTTGTCCTTAGCCTAGTTAATATTTGTCAAATTTGCTTATCTTAAAAAAAAAAAAAAACTAGCTCTTAATTTTATCTTTGCTACTGATTTTCTTGTCTCTGTTTCATTTATTTCTGCTCTTATCATTGCTATTTCCTTCTTGCTGTTTACTTTGGAAATAGTTTATAAACTCCATTTTCTGGATTGATTTCATTTTTTGCTATAAAATAAGTATTTATTGGCTATCCATTTTAAATATAGCAGTGTGTACATTACCTTCCCAGAGTCTCTAACTCCCTTCCACCTGGCAACTGTAAGTTCATTTTCTAAGTCTGTGAGTCTCTTTCTGTTTTGTAAGTAAGTTCATTTGTATAATTTCATTTTCATTTTAGATGACATGTGAGGGATGTCATATGATATTTCTTCTTTTCCGTCTGACACTTCACTCTGTATGACACTCTCTAGGTTCATCCATGTTGCTGCAAATGGCATTATTTCATTCTTTTTAATGGATGAGTAATATTCTATTGTATATATGTACCACATCTTCTGTAACCATTCCTTTGTTGAAAGACATTTAGGTTGTTTCCATGTAATGGCTATTGTAAACAGTGCTACAATAAACACTGTGGTGCATGTATCTTTTGGATCATGTTTTTCTCCAGTGGGAATGTAAATGGGTACAGCCACTATGGAGAACATTATGGAGGTTCCTTAAAAACCTAAAAATAGAGCTACCATATGACTCTGCAATCCCACTCTTAAATATATACCCAGAGAAAAACTGGATTGGTTTCTTTTGATTGATTATTCTCCTAATTATGGGTTACACTTTCTTGTTTCTTTGTATGATTTTTATATTTTAATTGGATGATGACCATTATAAACTTTGCATTACTGGATGATGGATTTTGTAATGTCCTTTTAAATACTGCTAGACATTGTTTTGGTATGTAGCTGCCTGCAATGTGGGAGACCCAGGTTTGATCCCTGGGTCGAGAGGATCATCTGGATAAGGAAATGGCAACCCACTCCAGTATTCATACCTGGAGAATTCCATGGACAGAGGAACCTGGCGGGCTACAGTCCATGGGGTCACAAAGAGTCGGACACGATTGAGCCACTAACACTTTCACATTCACTTTAAAATAGTTAAGGTTACTTTAACCCTTTGGACGTTAGCTTTTTATGTTTGTTAATTAAATAATTTGAATCTTTTAATCTAGAGATAAATTTTCACCTAAACTAAGACTTTACATTCCCCAAAACTGTACTTGATAGGACATGTATTGGAAGCTCCTTTCAATCTGTATGGTCAAAGCAAATTATTCCCAGTCTTTTTGTGAGCCCTGAGAATGATTCAGCCTAATGCTTTAAGATGAGTCCTCTTATGGCTTGAAATAAGTTGTTCTCATGCATGCATTGAGCACTACCCAGCCGAAGACCCATATGAACCCTTTGGAGGTTTTCAATATTCTGTCTGCCAGTTCCTTTTTCTCGAGTACTTTGTCTCCAAAATTTTAGTCATTTTGGTTCTGGAAACTCTAGTCAGTTTTTTTTTTCAGCTTTCTTAGATTTCTGTGTTATGTAGATTCCCACTCTTGTGCTACTATACGTAAATCTCATTCAAGCAATCATAAGGCTGACTTTATGTATTTCACTTCTTTCAGGGATCACTTTCCTATGTTGCCTGTTGCCTATTAAAACAATTGTTTATACTTTTTTTCATGTTTTATTGTTGGTTAAGTCAGAGGGAAAATCCACTAGGTCCTCAGTTATATATGTCTTAAAAATACATTTGCTCTATCCATCTCTTAAAATAATTAAAATGATCTTATTTACTTTTGTATTTACAAGCATCTAGAACAACTTGTGCTTTAGGAATGTAATTCTGGAGAAAATGTGGAAGGTAAACTAAAGGGTCTAAAAGACAAATTAAAATGCAAGTTGTAACTATTGAAGTTAGGGATTAATTAGGTCCTCAACTTAGACGCAGTGTTAGTGATAGTGAATTGTAACTGAATACCAGCCAGACACATTTCTGATACAAATTTAAAAATTATTGTGGCCTATTATAAATGATTTATACACAGACAAGAATGAGAGGAGGAATATGCTAGGGTTAAAGACTTGGTAGAATACCAGTCAATTAATTGAGTTAGGAAGAGAAGGGAAAAGTTTGGTGTAGGAAATTTAGGGTGCTTCTATAAACCAAATTTATAAGTCAGTAAGAGGTCTCTTTTGGAGATAGATTTGGAATCATAAGAATATAAGCTTTTTGAAGTTTGTGTTCTTGCATAAGTTTATTAAATGAGAGAGCTTTAAAAAAAGACTAAGAACAAAGACAAAAAGAATATTGAGCATTTAGGAGACTAACAAAAACAGAGACATCTAGAAAGCCAATTGAGAAAAATTAATGTGAGAGGAACAAGGAGAACCAATAGAAATGTTGTGAAATCCCAGTGAATCTGAGGGTGAAG
This sequence comes from Cervus canadensis, assembly GCF_019320065.1. Lineage (NCBI taxonomy): Eukaryota > Metazoa > Chordata > Mammalia > Artiodactyla > Cervidae > Cervus > Cervus canadensis. Next base: position 89,962,075 of record NC_057419.1, read on the forward strand.
AATATGAAAGACATTTTATTGAGGATTGATAAAGGGTTAAGATGGGGGAAATCCAAAAGACTTACAGTTTGTGAAACTCATATGCTGTAGTAATTGTGTAAACACTGACCAGAATGGAAAAATTAGAAAGGAGAAAAGGTCTTGAGAAAAAGTTTTCATCTAGTTCGTGATGTTTTACATAGAGAGAATTGAAGTGACATACAATCTATTCTGATTGGCAGTGATAGATGCATGACAGACTAAAAAAGAACCTATTACTTGAGGAGTTCTGGGGATGGGTGCTAGTGCTAATTGGATTAAATAATGAGTCTTTGTTACATCTGATTTAAGCTTAAGGACATAGTCAGGGATGGTAATTAGGATTCTTGTGAATAACTTCTATTACTGTGTTTTGACACTTTCTGATTCAGCTTATGGGTAAAACTCTGAAGTGTGGAAATACAAAAATGAAAATAAGCATGTGTAGGTGTGTGTGTTATAGAAAAATTGAATTTATAGCTGAGTATATAATTATTGCTGTGTATATACCAAGTAATAAATTATAAATATATGCATATCTAGTTGCATATGGAAGTGAAAGTGCTAGTCGCTTAGTTGTGTCCGACTCTTTGCAACCTCTTGGACTATAGATCACTAGGCTCTTCTGTTCATGGGATTTTCCAGGCAAGAATACTTGAGTGGGTAGCCATTGCCTTCTCCAGGGGGTCTTTCTGACCCAGGGATCAAACCCAGGTCTCCTGTATTTTAGACAGATTCTTTACTGTCTGAGCCACCAGGGAAGACTTAGGTGCATATATAAGTGAGTTTTGAAAATATTGAAATATTGGGACTTCCTGGCAGTCCAGTGGTTAAGACTCTCTGCTTCCACTGTAGGGCATGGGTTCAATCCTTGGTTGAGGAACTAAAGTCCCACATGCCTTGCAGTGTGGCCAGAAAAAAAAAAAAAAAAGAAAGAAAGAAAGAAAAGAAAATAGTGCAATAATAATTTGCAATTATTTCAGACTTTGAGAATATTTTCTCTGAACTTGTTCATTCACACAAAGGTACCCTTGATTTTAAAGATAACTACAGAGCCATGTGATGTAGAGATCAATAGTTCTTCAGTTGGAGATGCAAGGATATTTGCAAACAAACTGTCCTATATCTGCAATGTTCATGACCCAAATTGTCAACTTTTGTATTACGTTTTATGTCACAAATCAACTAAACTCAACTTCCCTCACATTTCTTGTTACCCAGAAGACTTAAAGGTCCTTAAAGCTGTTTAGGGAATCATAAAGTTCTCTTCTAAAAAAGCATATATTTTATATGTCAAGTTTCTCTCTACTATACCCATAAACTTTAGAATGCGAGAAGATTCTAAATAAGACACTTGTGTGTGTGTGTGCGTGTGTGTGTGTACTGAGGAGTGATGTGGAATAAGGAGAGGTATTTCTCTTCTTCCTTATAAAAAAAAATATATATCTTAACAATATCCAAGTTGAATTTCACTTAATTTATGCTTCAGCCTTCAAAAAGTTACCCTTAGGGATCTCCTATAGAATATATTAGCTAGACAATATAGTTTAACTTTTGATCTTATTTTGGCATTATGATTTATTTTACTTGTATTTTTTTGTCTTCTCAATGAAGATCATATCATTTTTATGTAAAAGATCATGTAATTAACTTTTTCATCTCTTCTATAAACATTTTAATGAATATCTTAGATGACAGATTAATATGTCAACAAGTAATCCGTTCAGTTGTTCACTTTGTCTTCTTTTTATTGAAATGTAGCTGGTTTACAGTGTTATATTAGTTTTAGGAGTACAACATAGTGATACAATATTTTTTTCAGATTATAATATATTATAAGCTATTAGAAGATAATGTCTATAATTCCCTGTGCTATAAAATAGATCTTTGTTGCTTTTCCATTTCACCACATAGTAGCCTGTATCTGTTAATCCCATATCCCCAATTTGTCACTCCCACCATTTTTTTCTCATTTGGTAACTACAGGTTTGTTTTCTATGTCTGTAAATCTGTTTCGGTTTTGCATGCACATTCATTTGTATCATTTTTAGATTCCACATGTAAGTTAAATCATAGAGTATTTGTCATTGTCTCTCTAACTTATTTCACTAAGTATAATATTCTCTTAGGTCCATCCATGTTGTTACAAATGGTAGAATTACATTTGTTTTTTGGCTGAGTAATACTCCATTATATATATAAACCACATCTTCTTTAACCATTTGTCTGTTGATGGGCACTTGAGTTGCTTCCATGTCTCAGATATTGAAAATAATGCCCCTATGAACATTGGGATACATATATCTTTTCAAATTAGTGTTTTCATTTTTCCAGCTATATTCCCTGGAGTGGAATTGCTGGATCATGCGGTAGTTCTATTTTTGAGGAACCTCCATAGAGTTTTTGAGGAACCTCCATACATTTTTCTATTGTGACTACACTAACTTACATTCCCACCAGCTGTGTACAAGAGTTGCCTTTTTACCACATCCTCCTCAAAATTTGTTATTTCTAGGTCTTTTGATGACAACCATCTGACAATTGTGATGTTATATCTGATTTTTGTTTTGATTTATGTTTTTCTAACAATTAACAATGTTGAGAATCTTTTCATGTGTTTGTTAACCATCTGTGTGCCTTCTTTGGAAAAATGCCTATTCAAGTCTTCTGTACATTTTGTAATTGAGTTATTTGATTTTTGATATTGAATTTTAAGAGCTGTTTATATGATTTCGACATTAACTACTTTTTGGTAACATCATTTGCAAATGTTTTCTACCATTATGTAAATTGTCTTGTTTTGTCTGTGCTGTGCATTTCTTTCTGATGCAAATACTTCAAGTTTAATTAAACCCCATTAGCTTATTTTGCTTTTATTTCTTTTACCTTAAGAGATAGATCCAAACAATATTGCTACAATTTATATCAAGTATTGTAATGTCTATGTTTCCTTCTAGGAATTTTTTATGTTTCCAGGGCTTGCACTTAGGTCTTGAATCATTTTGAGTTTATTTTTGTATATGATATGAAAGGATGTTCTAATCTCATTATTTGATATGTAGCTTTCCAGTTTTTCCAGCACCACTTGTTGAAGATATCACCATTTCTCAACTGTATATTCTTGTGTAGTTTGCCATAGATTAACTAATCAAATCTATATAAGATTATTTCTGAGCTCACTACACTTTTGCATAATCTATTTTTTTTGAGTAGCATAATATTTTGACTACTGTAGCTTTTTAGTATAGTCTGAAGCCTGAGAGTGTTATACTTCTAGTTTTGCTATTTTTCCCACAGTATTACTTTTCCAATTTGGGATCTTTTGTAGTTCCATATGAATTTTATGAATATTTTTTCCACTTATGTGAAAAGTTGTCATTGGCATTTTGATACATGCTGCTTTAAATCTATATATAATGTTTTGGGTAGTATAGACACTTAAAAACATTCATTCTTTCAGATCAGAAACAGAAATTCAAAGTGCAATTCCATTTACTATCACATCCAAAAGAATAAAACACGTAGGGATAAACCTGCCTAAGGAGACAAAATACCTATACTCTGAAAACTATAAAATGCTGAGGAAGGAAACCAAAGAAGACATAAACAAATGTAAAGATATATCACGTTTTTTAATTGGAAGCATCAATATTGTCAAAATGACTATACTCTCCAAGGCAGTCTACAGATTCAGTGCAATCCCTATCAAATTACCAATGGCATTTTTCACAGAACTGCAACAAAAAATCTCAAAGTTTGTATGGAGACACAAAAGATCCTGAATAGCCAAAGCAATCTTGAGAGAGAAAAATGGAGCTGGAAGAATCAACCTCCCTGACTTCAGACTATATTACAAAGCTACAGTCTTCAAAACAGTATGATACTAACACAAAAATAGAAATATAGATCAATAAAACAGGATAGAAAACCCAGAAATAAGCCCATGCACCTATGATCAATCAATCTATGACAAAGGAGACAAGATTACACAATGTTGGAAAGACAGTCTCTTCAATAAATGGCATGGGGAAAACTGAACAGTGACATGTAAAAAAATAAAATTAGATCATTCTTTAGCTCCATGCATAAAATAGGCCCAAAATCGATTAAAGACTTACATGTGAGACTAGATACTATAAGACTCCTAGAAGTAAGTATAGGCAGAACACTATCTGATATAAATCACAGCAGCATCTTTTACAATCCATCTCCCAGAATAATAGAAATAAAAACAAACACAAATGGGATTTACTGAAACTCAAAAGCTTTTGCACAGCAAAAGAAACAATAAACAAAATGAAAAGACAACCCACAGATTGGGAGAAAATATTTGCAAATGATGTGACAGATATGGGATTAGTCTCCAAAATTTAAAAACAACCTATGATACATCAAAACAAACAGCCCACTCAAAAAACAAGCAGAAGACCTGAACGGACATTTCTCCAAAGAGGACATACAGATGGCCAAAAGGCATGAGAAAAGTTGTTCACCATCGCTAGTTATTAGAGAAATGCAAATCAAAACTACAATGAGGTATCACTAGGGAATTTGAGAAGTTCATGTACACATTGCTATATTCAAAATGGATAACTGTAAGGAACTATTGTATAGCACATGGGTTTCTACTCAAAGCTATGTTCCTGTCTGGATGGGAGGGGAGTTTGGGAGAGAATGGATTCATGTATATGTATGACTGAGCCCCTTTGCTGTTCACCTGAAACGACCACAAAAACCTTGTTAATTGGTTCTATGCCTATACAAAATAAAAAGTTTAAAATTTGAAAATATAAAATAACAGATATTCATTCTTTCAATCCAAAAGCAGTTATCTTTCTGTTACTTTGTATCAGATTTAATTTCCCTCGTCAATGCTTTATACTTTTCAGAGCTTAAGTCTTTCACCTCCTTGGTTAAATTTATTCCTAGCTGCTAATTTTACTATTTTGATGTGATTTTAAATGGGATTTTTTTAAGTATTCTCTTTGTGATGGTTCATTATTCATGCACAGAAAAACAGACTTCTGTATATTTATCTTATATCCTGCAACTTTACTGGATTCATTTTAGCTCCAAGAGTTTAGGGAGACTTTAAGGTTTTCTATAAAAAGTATGTCATTTGCCCATAGCAACAGTTTTACTCCTTCACTTGTAATTTGGATGCCTTCCCTTTGTATTTATTTATGTTTTTTGGGGGGTGTGGGGGGAGTCTGACTGCTGTGGCTAGGTCTTCCAAAGCTGTGTTAAATAGAAGTGGTGAGAGGGGACACCCTTATTTCTGAATTAGAAGAAAATCTTTCAGCTTTTTATCAGTGAACATGATGTTAGCTGTTTTTTTTTTTTTTGTCATAAATGACCTTTATTATGTTGAGATATATTCCCTATATATCCTCTAAGAGTTTTTATCATGAATTGTTGAATTTTGTCAAATGCATTTTCTGTATCTATTTAGATGATTATGTGGCTTTTATTCTTATTTTTGTTAATGTGGTGTGTCACATTGATTTTTTGGTGAATGTTGTACCATCCTTGGGGATCTGAAATAAATCCAACCTGATAATGGCGTGTGATTCCTTTTATATATTATTGGATTTGGTTTGCACATATTTTGTCAAGGATGTTTCCATCTATGTTAATTAGTGATATTGGCCTGTGATTTTCCTTTCTATGATCTTTCTTGAGTTTTGGTATCAGTGTGATGTTGTCCTTGTAGGATGATTTCAGATATGTTCCTTCCTCTGCAATTTTTTGAAGTAGTCTGAGAAAGACTAGTATTTAACTTTTGTTTACATTTTTGGTAGAATTCACTCATGAAGTTATCGGGTCCTGGACTTTTGTTCATTGGGAGTTTGCTTTTATGATGTTTGTTGTAGTTTTTGACTAATTCAGCTTCATTAGAGTTAGCTGGTCAGTTCATATTTTCTCCTTCTTGGGTCATTTTTGGAAATAGTCAATTTCTAGGAAGTTGTCCATTTCTTGTGGATTGTCCATTTTATTGGTGTATAATTGTTCATAGTAATTTCTTATGATCATTTGTATTTCTGTGGTGTTATTTGTAACTTTTTTTCATTTCTAATTTTATTGATTTGAGCCCTCTTTTTTTATTGATGAGTCTGGCTGTTTATCAATAGTGTTTATTTTTTCAAATAATAAACTCAATTCACTGATTTTTTTCTATTAATGTTTTAGTCTCCATTTCATTTATTTATGTTTTTTTATGACTTATTTTCTTCTATTAACTTTGGGACTTTTTTTTTTTTTCTTCTTTTCTAGTTCTTCTAGGTTTAAAGTTAGATTGTTTATTTGTTATTTCTTGTTTGCCAAGTTAAGCTTACATCACTTGCCTCTTAGAACTACTTTTGCTTCATCTCATAGATTTTGGATTGGTGTGTGAGTGTGTGTGTGTGTGTGTGTGTGTGTGTGTCTCCAGGTATTTTTAAAATTTCTTCTTTGATTTCTCAGTAATCATTGGTTGTTCAGTAGCTTATGTATTAGCCTTTACATCCTTGTGTTTTTAGCAGTTTTTCTCTTGTAATTGATTTCTAGTCTCATAGCACTGTAGTAGGAAAACGATATAGTTTCAGTTTTCTTAAATTAACTGAGGCTTGTTTTGTGGCTGAGTAGATAAACTATCTTGGAGAATGTTCCCTGTGAGCCTGAATTGAATGTGTATTCTTCTACTTTTGAGTGGAATATTATATATACATATATCTATTAAGTTCATCAGGTTTAATGTATCTTTCAAGGCTAGTGTTTCTTTTTTCATTATCTGCCTAGATGATACATCCACTGGTATAAGTGGGATGTTAGAGTCCAGGGCTATTATTGTGTTACTGTCAATTTCTCCCTTTATATCTGCTAATATTTGCTATACACACACACACACACACACACACACACACACACACACACGCATACAGGGGTTTCTTTGTTGGACATGTGAGTATTTGCAATTTTATCCTTTTTTTTGGATCAATCCCTTGAGCATTATTTAGTATCTTTATTTGTTTATTGCTATACATTGCTTTAAGTCTATTTTGTTGATGTAAACATTGCTACTGCAATGTTCTTTTGACTTCTATTTGCATAGAGTATCTTTTTCCATCCCCCTACATCCAACCTGTGTGTGTCTTTAGCTCTGAATTGAATCTTTTTTTGTGTGGCATATAGATGGACCTTGTTTTTGTACATATTCAGACACTCTGTCTTTTTTTTTTTTTTCCTCATTTATTTGTATTAGTTGGAAGCTAATTACTTTACAATATTGTAGTGGTTTTTGCCATACATTGACATGAATCAGCCATGGATTTACATGTAATCCCCATCCCAATCCCCCCTCCCACCTCCCTTTCCACCTGATCCCTCTGGGTCTTCCCAGTGCACCAGCCCTGAGCACTTGTCTCATGCATCCAGCCTGGGCTGGTGGTCTGTTTCACCCTTGATAATATACATGTTTCGATGCTGTTCTCTCGAAACATCCCACCCTCACCTTCTTGCAGCACTGTTTATAATATCCAGGACATGGAAGCAACCTAGATGTCCATCAGCAGATGAATGGATAAGGAAGCTGTGGTACATATACACCATGGAATATTACTCAGTCATTAAAAAGAATTCATTTGAATCAGTTCTAATGAGATGGATGAAACTGGAGCCCATTATACAGAGTGAAGTAAGTCAGAAAGATAAAGACCAATACAGTATACTAACACATATATATGGAATTTAGAAAGATGGATAACCCTATATGCAAAACAGAAAAAGAGACACAGATGTACATAACAGACACTCTGTCTTTTGATTGCAGCATTTACTTCATTTCTATTTAAAGTAATTATCAATAGTTGGGTACTTATTGTCATTTTGTTAATTGGCTTTTGGTTATTTTGTAATTATTTTTTGTTCCTTAGTCCTTTTATTCTCTTCCCTTATGATTTGTTGTCTATCTGTTTTGTTATTTTGAATTACTCTCTCTTTTTTTTTTTTTTCAGTGTGAATCTATTATAGATTTTTGGTTTTTGGTTACCGTAAGCTTTATATATAGCTATCTATCTATCTGGCTATTTTAAGGTACTGATCTCTTAATTTCAAGTACATTTTAGCAAACTTGTATTTTTACTCCCCTCCCCCTTGTGTGAGTTAGTCACTCAGTCACATCTGACTCTTTGCAACCCCATGGACTGTAGCCCACTGAACTCTCTACCCATGAAATTATCTAGGCAAGAATACTGAAGTGGGTTTGGTTGCCATTCCCATTTCCAGGGGATATTCCTGACCCAGGGATCAAACCTGGCTCTCCTGCATTGCAGTCAAATTCTTTACTTTCTGAGCCACCAGGGAAGCTCTCTTTCCCCTTACAATTAGTTTTTGACATCATAATTCGTATCTTTTTATTTTGTGTATCACTTTATTAATTGGGGATACAGATGATTTTGCTACTTTTGTGTTTTAACTTTCTTACTAGCTTTCTGTGTGGGTGACTTATCATCTTACTGCATCTTTGCCTTTACTGATGAGTTTTTTCCTTCACTAACTTTTATATTTCTAATAGTAAACATTTTTCTCTTGATGATGTCCCTTTATTATTTATTACAAAGCAGTTTTGGTGGTGTTTAACTATTTTGGCTTTTTGTTGTCTGTAAAACTTTTGATCTCTTCATTAAACTTGCATGAAAGTATTACTGGGTTGAATACTCTTTGTTGTATGTTTTCCCCTTTCATCAATTTAGATATATCACACCACTCCCTTCTGGCCTGCAGAGTTTCTGTTGAAAAGCCAGTTGATAGCTTTATGAGAGTTTCCTTTTATGTAATTTGCTGTCTATCCCATAGTGCTTTTAATATTCTTTGATGTTTTCCATTTAAATTACAATGCATCTTGGCATGATTATCTTTGAGTTGATCCTGTTTGGGACTTTTTCGGATTCCTGGACCATGATTTCTGTTTCCTTTCCCAAGTTAGGAAAATTTTCAGGTATTATGTCTTCAAATATGTTTTCTGACCCCTCCCCCTCTTTTTGGAACACTTATAATGTTATATTAGAATGCTTGATGTTGTCTCAGAGGTCCTTTAAGGTATACTCATTTATTTTCATTCATTTTTCTTTTTTCTGTTCAGCTTCAGTGTTTTCCATTACTTTGTCTTTTAACTCCCTGATCCATTCCTCTGTATCATTTAATATTCTGTTGATTCTTTCTAGTGTATTTTTTCATTTCATTTCATTGTATGCCTCATCTCTCTTTCTTTATATTTTCTAATTTTTGTTAAAAAACTTCTAACTTCTTACTCTTTTAATCCATTCTTCTGAGATATTTTCTCATTTTTATGATCATTACCTTAAGCTGTTTATTGTATAAATTGCCTATCTCCACTTCATTTAGTTTTTCTGGGGATTTATCTTGTTCCTTCATTTGGAAAATGTTCATTTGTATCCTACTTTGCTGTTTTTATTTCTTTGTATCTCATAGATTGGTTATGTTTATTGAGCTTGGAGAAGTGGCCTTTTATAGGAAACATCTTACACATCCTATCAGTGCACTTCTCTCTGGTAACCAGAGATATATGTTCTAGTGATGCCCTCTATGTATGGTCATGGGTCCTTCTGCTGTGGTAACTTGACTACTTGGGTGGTCTGAAAGGCCTGACTGGTCGGTCCATGCTCTGGCATGTTGCCAAGCTCTACCTTGTGAAAAGGCTACTACCTGCTCTTTTTAGGTGGAACTCAGTAATCATGAGACTGGCTGCAGAACAACTTGTGTCCTGGACCTAGTTCTGATCAATTAGCAAACAGAGTTGGGTTCTAGTGTGGGTGATTATGGGGCCAGTGGTCTTGGATATAGTGTTGTTCTGTTGATGGTTGGGTTTTTGGGTGTTCTAAAGCTGGTTGTGGCATTTTGATGAGTGGGGCTAGATCCTGGGACAGTCAGCTGAGGGGTACAAAGGATCTGAGTTGACGTATGTCTGCTAGTGGGTAGGTTTGGAGCCCAGGTGGTCCCAGGGCTGATGCTGGACTTCTACTTGGTGAACTGGGTACTGCTTTAGTAAGCTGCAGTGGCCCTAGAGCTTGTTCCTGTCCACTGGTGTGTGAGAATGGCCCTGGGAGTTGTGTTAGCCTTCTGCTGGGTAGAGTGAGGTCCTGGGGTCTCTTCCACCAAGACCCAGAGTTTTGGGATCTGGTGTTGGTCATCCAGTTGGTGGAATGTAGCTTAGGTTCTCCTGGGGTTAGTGCTGCATAACAGGAGTGCAGAGTTTGGTCTCAGAGTCCTGGTGTTAGTGTGTCAGCCTGTTGGTTGGTGGGGCTTGGGCCCAGATCATCCTGGAGCTGATGACTGCTCACAGATGGGTGAGACTGGTTCTTAAGTTAGCACTGGCTCACTAGAGCCCATGGAGTCCTGGGGCTTGTTTCTGCCTACTAGTGGGTAGAGCTGGATCCTCAGGCTTCTGAGTGCATGGCCCTTGGGGTCCTGGTATTAGTGTCTGCACACTAGTGTGTGGGACCTGGTCCCAGGCCCTCTGGTGGACTTTGCCATGCCCATGGGTGGGTTTGCTCTCAGGGAATCTTAAGGCAGCTTGCTTGCTGGTGGGTGGAGCTGTATCTCCACCTGGCTAGTTGCTTGACCTGAGGTATCTGTCCCAGGACTTATATTAAAAGGATGTTGGGAATAGCCAGGTTCCAGTTCCAATAATCTAGAAGAGGGTTTCACAATGATGCTTGTTAGCACCAGTGTCCAGGTAGTAGAATGAGATTACAGAAATAGTTGCCACAAATATATTTGCTCCCAGGTTGAGCTCCAGATTCCTCTTGCTTCTTTGGGAGGCTCTCCAACATCCACAAATGGGTCTGACCAGACTCCTTTCAAATGACTTCTTATACCTTGGATCACAGAACATTTGAGCTTTTGTGTATGCCCGTCAAGAATGGAGTCTCACGGAAGTAGAGAATGGATTTGTGGACCCACCAGTGGAAGGAGAGAGTGGTATGAACTGATAGAGTAGCATTGAAATATATGTATACAGTTATATATATACACATACATACAGTTATATATATATATATTATATATCTCTGTGTATGTTATACATGTACATACACATACACATAAATATATACATATACACATATACACATATGCATCTACATATACATCTACACACATACATCTACACATACATATATACACATATATGCATATACACAAGCATTTACATATATATACATATACACACATATGCATATATACATGTATGCATATATGCACATGTACATGCATATTCATATATGCATATGTACATATGTATATGCATGTGTATGTATATGTATAACATACACAGTTATATATATAACTGTGCTGTATTCCAGAAACATTGTAAATCTGCTGTACTACAAATAAAAATAAATAAAAATAAAACAAAACTAGTTTGTTTGTTTTTTTTTAATAATTATCCATATCCATAGTGAGGTTCCAGACAAGTGTCAGTCTACTAACTGTAACTAGTGTTCAATGAACTAAGTATAGAATTTGAAAGTTTTAGAAAGTTTTGTGGATATTTGATGGAGCTAATTTATGTCCATTGAATCAATAATGTAAAAAATATGAGCATGTATTTTGTATATCTTTATTATTTCTATTCCATTTTCCTAATTACTTTTATTGTACCTCACAGAATGATCTGGAACAAACTGATGATTTAGAAAATCAATTGCTCTTGTACTGCAGGTAGTTTGAGAAATGCTGGTTTAGAAGATGTTTACAAAATGCTCTAGCTGTCTTCATATTTTTTAGCTGATTTTCTGATAAAATTCCCGTTTCCTTTACACTCCCAGAGATGCATATTCAAAGAAACAAAAGTTCTAAGTAATTTTTCTTTCTGATCATGTTAATTTATTAGTGGATCCTCACTTTTGACAAAATTTAATGTTTAAAGTTCCTGTGATGTTGCTATTTCAGTTTTATTTAACATCAGGTCCCCTTAAATTTGAAACACTCTATGTACGACAAAAATATTTTAAGATAATTATAATTTTTAATTGCAGAATGATGATCCAACTTAAGCATCAATCTGTTTAAAAGTGGCATAAATTCTCAAAGTGCTTGACAGTCATGTTAGCTCTATGATATTTAAGTACAAGTGATTTCCCTCATTTGTACCAGCTTACTTTTCAAAACACCTAAAAGTAGTTTTAACTTTCCTTCTATTGTTTGCAATGAAATGCCTGAATGCCTTACTTTAATCTCTTTCTTCTTTATTACTCTTCTTATAGTCTATACATTGTTACTGTTATTGTTGTTTTAATATCAAGTTTTTCTATGTATCTTTTTTTTGTAGTTTGGCAAGAGTAAGGCTTTATTGTATGTATTTATGGTCCTTTCCCCTCTCTTCCCATAAACAGGCACTCTGGAACAATTGGATAACTTGTTCTGTGTTAAAAGCTGAGCATATGAAACAGTTTTTTTTTTTTTTCCATTTTAATGGTGCTCATTTTAAAGTATGAATGACAGTTTGACACTAAGCTTGCTCTTATAATAAAAATAAGTTTTAGTTAGGCAGTAGCTCTTGACCAAAGATCTCAAGTTTTGATAGAGAATTAAATGTTAATTGTCCAGCACTGATGTAATAGTTGAGGTTTATTATGGCCATATGTGCACTACTACTCAATGGCAGAGCTGCCAAAACAATCCTGGGGTCTTTATTTCCAGGCTAAATACCAAACACTGTCTTCTTCAGGGACTCATTTTATCCTTTAAAACATAAATCTAGACTTTGATTTTAAATTATTTCATGACTTAGGAAATTAAAATTTAGTAGGTATTTATTGAATATTGTTTATATTGCAGTCATTGTAATAGGTATGGTGTGATGGGGGAAAATCCAAATATGAATAAGTTACTTTGCCAAGGTACTCACTTTTAATGCTCAGGAAAAACAACCCATAACATGTCAAAAATTGACCACGTCTTTATTTTTAAACCAAATGCTGAGCCTATTTCAAAACTTTTGGTCATAATTTAAATATAGTTAGATATAGAAAAATAAAGTCTAAAAATCTAAAGATTACATTTTATCATTCCTGAGCATTCTAGCTGGCAGAATTTATTGGGAGAAATGAACTGACTCATGCAGTGTGAAGTGAAATAAAGAGTTAAGAAATCTGTTCTTATTACCAGGAAATTATATATGGAAAAAATGTAAGAGGTAGGATGCTAGTTTCTATATTTTGTTGTATTGAATGATATTTTAAATATAATATTTGGGAAAAGAAAGAAAAAAGTAAGATTGGTAAGAAGTTTGCAGAACTATGAATAATAGAGAACAGTGATTACAGCAATATTTTTCAAAATATTTTTGAAATAAATAAGTTTATCTGCAACAAAGTGTTGTAGATATAAATTAGATAAATATTAATTTTAGTCATGAAAGATGTGTTAAATGCTAGTGCAGTCTAAAATTTATTTGTTTTCAAAATTCCCAATTAGGTATTTTATGTTTCAATGATGACTATTTAAAAATGAACATTTAGGGCTTTTCTGGTGGCTCAGTGGTAAAGAATGTGCCTGCCAATGCAGAAGACATGTGTTCGATCCCTGGTCTGAGAAGATCCCACATGCCTTGGAGCAACTAAGCCCATGCACCACAACTAATGAGCCTGTTCTCTGGAGCCAGGGAGCTGCAACTACTGAGCCCATATGCCACAATTACTGAAGCCCCTAAAGCCCATGCTCAACAATAAGATAATCTACTACAATAAGAAGCCATGTACCACAGCTAGAAAGCAGCCCCTACTTGCCACAACTTGAGAAAAGCACATACAGCAACAAAGACCCAGAACAGCCAAATATCAACAAATAAATTATTGTAAAAAATGAGTACTTAAAATATATTATGTTTAATTATAATTATAAGGAATATAAAAGTGTTTTGTAAACTATGCTGCTGTTGCTGCTAAGTCACTTCAGTCGTGTCCGACTCTGTGAAACCCCATATACAGCAGCCCACCAGGCTCTGCCGTCCCTGGGATTCTCCAGGCAAGAACACTGGAGTGGGTTGCCATTTCCTTCTCCAATGCATAAAAGTGAAAAGTGAAAGTGAAGTCTCTTAGCGACCCCATGGACTGCAGTCTACCAGGCTCCTCCGTCCATGGGATTTTCCAGGCAAGAGTACTGGAGTGGGATGCCATTGCCTTCTCCCTTGTAAACTATAAGGTACTATATAAATATGTGACATTTTATATATTAAGTCCCATAAATTTATGAAAGGTATATTATTGGAGAGGGCATTCAACAAAATCAAAGATAAATAATGAGAGAGAATGATTTGTAACCACCAGCTTGATTTTTGTATACTAATAAAGATTAATAATACATCTTTATGAAAATAATAAAGTGGCAAAAATATTATTTTCTGTAATTGCTACATATTAGTAAAATCTTACTGAGCCAGGGTCACTAGGTTTAAATCAGATTAAACACTCAGGTGCAATTGATCATTTTTTATTTTGAATCTATAGAGTTACACAATCTATATTTTATAATGGCAATAAAACATATTTTCATTCTTCATTATTTTTTTTTTCATTCTTCATTATTTTAAGATTTTCTTTAAGGAGAAATGGCTGTGCCTGAAAAAAGAGAATTTCAATACTTTAAAAATTCTATATAGCAATGGTTCAAAGATGTTTTGGTTGTTCAGTTCTTTGGTTGTGTCTGACTCTTTACAACCCATGGGCTGCAGTTCAGCAGGCTTCAATGTCCTTCACTATTTTCCAGAGTTTGCTCAAACTCATGCCTATTGAGACAATGATGCCGTCCAACCATCTCATTCTGTGTTGCCCCCTTCTCCACCTGCCGTCACTCTTTCCCAGGATCAGGGTCTTTTCCAATAAGTCAGCTCTTTGCATAAGGTGGCCAAAGTCTTGGAGCTTCAGCTTCATCATCAGTCCTTTCAATGACTATTAAGGGTTGATTTCCTTGAGGATTGTCTGGTATGATCTCCTTGCAGTCCAAGGGACTCTCAAGAGTCCCTTCAACACCACAGTTCAAAAGCATCAATTATTTGGTGCTCAGTCTTCATGGTCCAACTCTCACATCCATACATGACCATGGGAAAAACCATAACTTTTACTAAACAGATCTTTATCAGAAAACTGATGTCTCTGCCTTTTAATATGCTGCCAGAGTTGGTCATAGTTTTTCTTCCAAGGAGCAAGGATCTTTTAATATCATGGCTGCTGTCACCATCCACAGTGATTTTGGAGCTCAAGAAAATAAAATCTGTCACTGTTTCCATTGTTTCCCCATCTATTTGCCATGAAGTGATAGGACAGGATGCCATAATCTGAGGTTTTTTTTTTTTTTTTCTGTCTTTATTTTATTTTTTTATTTTTTTATTTTTTTTATTAGTTGGAGGCTAATTACTTCACAACATTTCAGTGGGTTTTGTCATACATTGATATGAATCAGCCATGGATTTACACGTATTCCCCATCCCGATCCCCCCTCCCACCTCCCTCTCCACCCGATTCCTCTGGGTCTTCCCAGTGCACTAGGCCCGAGCACTTGTCTCATGCATCCCACCTGGGCTGGTGATCTGTTTCACCATAGATAGTATACATGCTGTTCTTTTGAAACATCCCACCCTCACCTTCTCCCACAGAGTTCAAAAGTCTGTTCTGTATTTCTGTGTCTCTTTTTCTGTTTTGCATATAGGGTTATCGTTACATCTTTCTAAATTCCATATATATGTGTTAGTATGCTGTAATGTTCTTATCTTTCTGGCTTACTTCACTCTGTATAATGGGCTCCAGTTTCATCCATCTCATTAGGACTGATTCAAATGAATTCTTTTTAATGGCTGAGTAATATTCCATGGTGTATATGTACCACAGCTTCCTTATCCATTCATCTGCTGATGGGCATCTAGGTTGCTCCATGTCCTGGCTATTATAAACAGTGCTGCGATGAACATTGGGGTGCATGTGTCGTCTTTCAGATCTGGTTTCCTTGGTGTGTATGCCCAGAAGTGGGGATTGCTGGGTCATATGGCCGTTCTATTTCCAGTTTTTTAAGAAATCTCCACACTGTTCTCCATAGCAGCTGTACTAGTTTGCATTCCCACCAACAGTGTAAGAGGGTTCCCTTTTCTCCACACCCTCTCCAGCATTTATTGTTTGTAGACTTTTGGATAGCAGCCATTCTGACTGGTGTGAAATGGTACCTCATTGTAGTTTTGATTTGCATTTCTCTGAGAATGAGTGATGTTGAGAATCTTTTCATGTGTTTGTTAGCCATCTATATGTCTTCTTTGGAGAAATGTCTGTTTAGTTCTTTGGCCATTTTTTGATTGGGTCATTTATTTTTCTGGAATTGAGCTGCAGGAGTTGCTTGTATATTTTTGAGATTAATCCTTTGTCTGTTTCTTCATTTGCTATTATTTTCTCCCAATCTGAGGCTGTCTTTTCACCTTACTTATAGTTTCCTTTGTAGTGCAAAAGCTTTTAAGTTTCATTAGGTCCCATTTGTTTATTTTTGCTTTTATTTCCAATATTCTGGGAGGTGGGTCATAGAGGATCTTGCTGTGATTTATCTCGGAGAGTGTTTTGCCTATGTTCTCCTCTAGGACTTTTATAGTTTCTGGT